>NC_072769.1:828480-1125980 GCF_022539595.1 Amphiprion ocellaris
GAAGGAAGCACACTTCTTAATAAACTCCACTTGGCATTAAATTTATCAGACGGTCAGACAATCTCTTATGTGGAAAACTAATACTTTGTACTAAGCGCACACAGGCCCATAGAGTCTGTAGCTGTGTTGCACAATAGCATTTGCGCTGTTGTTTGTTTATTTATTTATTTGGGGACAAACTGACCTACTGACATTGAGTTATACAAGCTATTAGTGGGGGCTTTTAAACATGGCCCAGACTGAACCTGCTCCTCTACAGCAGGCTGCCTACTACTGGGCTACTGTCCACCTCTCTGATTCATTCTTTAAAATTCAATTCATCACCGGAGATGGACTGCAGCTCCAAACAGAAACGGCCCACATACGGTTCCTTTTCCTTTCCACTTGCTCTCCTGTTCAACATATTAACACAGATCAAGTGGGCTCTTGACTGCTCTCGCTGGGATTTGATCGCCTGTGCCTGATGCAATTAAAGAACTATCAAAAAGTACAAAAAGTATTTCCTCATGAAGTGGCTGAAATGTGGTGCAAGATTATGACCTTGTTTAAAGTATATCATGACTCCCTGAAAGCAGATGTCTTTATCACAACAAGGCATTTTGACCTTTCAATAGTTTTCAGGTATCTTAATGGAAAGCTTAAAATAGTGCGGTAGGAAAATAGGCTGCTAGCTCTCCAAATGTCACAAGCGTAGTGCAGGTGTATGTATTAATTTATTGCATCTGATAAGCTGCTGAAAATAGCAATAGTCAAAGCCTGGCAGTTCAACCAATTACTGTATCTACTAATTATCTACCCTGAAAAACAAATTGTGCTTTGTTGCATCTGTAATAGACATGCTTGTGCGCTGAGTATCCCACAGAGCTTCAGACTACATCAAGTGCATTTTTATGTCGCTAACTGCTGACAAAACTTTGACTTCACAGAAATACAACAACTGTAACTGATTTTATTAATTCCTTATTTACTGTGTTGTTGTGTCATCTGCTGATTGTGTTCTAGTAAATGTTTCCTGTGTTTTCTGGTCTGTCTTGTAAAAAAGATTCTAATCTCAGCAAGACTGCCCGATTGAATGGAGACTTAAAAAAGCAGAGATCTGAGCCATGTGTGCGGTATGCTGCAGATAAGGAAGTGTGGACCTACTCGTTAAAGATGAGGTCAGGGGCAAAGTAGAGCATCTGTCCATTGGTGTGTTTGTAGGAGCGCCAGCTGAGGCAAAAGGAGGACAGACACATCCACGAGTACTGGATCAGGGTGATTTGGTCCTCAATGGGCAGGCCCCGGAAACCTAACACACACAAACACACACGCACACGCACACACACGCACGCACGCATGCACGCACGCACACACACACACACACACACACACACACACACACACAGCATAAAGAGATGAAGGTGATGAGACGACGGAGTTGTGTTTAAACGTAGCACACAATTCTCAAGTAGTGATTTAATGCATTTGGATTTTTGCAGGCATTTATTTAGCATGTGTGTGTGTTCACCTGAGTGTATGCATTCCTTACTGTTTGCTACACTGTGTATTTTTGTGCCAGTTTTTGTTCAGACATGATAACCACTGACAAGTATTCACCCATTTTTTGTTTCATGCAAATCCCACAAGGCCCCCAGTTATTGGCTTGTTGTCTATGAAGCTCCAAAAATAGAGTCAAATAGGAAAGTTGCCAAACTCTCAATCAAACTCTGGCATGAAACTCCTCTTCATGCAAAACGTAGGCCAACTGAGGACACGCAAGTGACATATCAAGACTTAGGGACTATTTCAGTCTATATCCGTGTCAGTCTGCCAAAAACAATCATTTATATAAAATAATATTTGCATAAAAGGTGTGTGAAATGCCAGGGTTAATACAGCTTCCTCTTCTTCAAACTATTCCATTTGATATCTGGAATTTTTGGATTTTTTAAAGCTACTAAATATCAAAGTATGTGTAAATAATGCAAATTTTAGTGACTATTACAGACTTTTCATGAATATATTGCTGCTGCTGATCTTTGTTGCCCTGTGTATTATCCCTGCCACATCCAAATATAAACTGAATGCAGGCAGTGGCATATCTGAAAGTCGAAGGTACTCATTTTGACCCTTCTGTCTGGCTTCTATTTATACGTCCGGATATGGCAAGCAGACACCGTAGAGGTATCAAATATTTGCAATACAGCAAATTAAACAGGCTCAAAGAGCTACCTGTGAGGCATCTTTCATATGTCTCCCACTGACTGGCATTTTAGGGGAACTTGTTTATCCCTTTTCAAACATCATTTTCTTCCTGTGCTGTTGGTGTATACGTAAAAATTAATGAGATCAATGTTAGATCCTCTGTTCGACACAACATCTGACAACAGTGATGTAAATGAGTTCTCTTTGGAAATCCTAATCTTGATTCTATTTAATGGTGAAATAGGATTTGTTGCTAATCTTGATGAAACCTTGCAGAATCATTTCCTGGCCTAATATTTAAAATTAAAATTGTGTGTGATGACAAAACTAGCAGCGCTACATGCTAAAAAGATCAAAAGTGAAGATGTAGGCATGTTATCTTCATTAAAAACCCCATCCATAATTACAGTATTGATTCCCACCTGATTCATCAGACAGATATTTTTACCACTTTCTTCATTTCATCCATAAACACAACTGACTTTCAATTATTTGTTAACGATGAATTAATTATAAAATAGAACATTATGAATGCAAAACAAGAGTAGGCTCTATGGTTGAAGGGTTTCTTGGTCATAGACATTCTACTGCAATGAAAACACAACGTATTTAATTTACCAGCCACTTTAATTAACTAACTGCAGCTTTTGATTCACTACAACCTAAAATACTGCAGCCACATCTATTAAATACAAGAAAAGCACTTGGAGAGCGCAGTACTCCGCCAGGGCTGCTAGGTTGTCGTATCATTTCAGACGGATGAAATCTTGAAAAAATTCATGGCAGAAATCACAGCAACATAGAATGTGTCCATTTATTATAGACGTACCCAAAAACAAAATGACCTTGCGCTGAACACAGGCGTGTGTTATGCATGTGTACGTTATGTACGGATACCTAAAAATGTAGCGGGCAGCAGGAATTGATGAGACTCAAACACCCCCACAATTTAATTAATCATTCCTTATATAATTTCTGACGGGTAAGTCTGCAGCGGCCGATTTCTAGTAGCAGTAGGATCGCAATCATGTGATCATCAGCAGGCTGCTGACGTAATGTTCACTTGTTGTCATAGTTACAGTGACGCTGTGCCGCTATCTCGCAATGATACAGAAATCTGTAACAAATCCGTGGATCCAGACTTTAAGCTGCATCACTGTCAAAATCTAATCAGCTGGTCCTTCCCTGAAAATTTCCCTGAAAATTTCTGCCAAATCTGTTGGTCCTTTTTTGAGTAATATTGCTAACAGACAAACAGACGGACAAACATACGCCGATCGTCACGTAACTCCGCCATTCCTTGATGAACAAATAACCTTTTAAATGTGATTTACACATTTTATTTCCATCACATATATCTTTGGGGACCCTACTTCCACTTTCCTTCCAAATTCTGGCTTGACAACACTCTTAAACAGCATTTAGGCCTCAGTGGTCACTAACCTGGAAGTACTTTGGCCCACTTCACCATGCGTACCATCTGCTTTCCAGCCAGGCGGTTGAGACTGGACAGCAGGTGGTCAGTGGTGTCAGGCTGTGTGTTGTCATAGCCGGAGTACACCTCTTCAGGCTCGATCAGCTCCAACACGCTGCAGATGGAGGGCGGCAGAAAAGGTGTGACCACCCCGGGCCCGTGGGGCACCAGGGCATTGGCAGCGCTGGCGTTCAGCTCCTTCTCCGAGGACAGGTAGCCGCCTCCAACGCTACCTGTGGCAGTTTGGCCGTCCTTAGAGCTCTGCAGGTCCTCGCTAACCCCCTTCAGCTTCAACTTCTTGGACTTTCGTGCTGCGGGAAAAGACAACAGCTTTTTGAATGCACTGTTTATGGTGTCTTACATTCATCACACTGTGGTCATCATTGCAATGTGACAGTATGGGTGTACAAAAGCAACACAGATGTGTAGTATTTGAGTATTTATGTCTGCTGTGTGTTAACTATGTCTCCTGTTGTTAAATATTGAATTTTAAAACAGCTCTGACAGTAAAATCTTTTATTTCTTACTTCAATATTAACAGTGTGCTAATTAAATTTCTTACAATGTCATTTCCAAAGACATCTGTCATCTTTGTAACTGAAGTTATCGGTTCCTGAAAGTTGTAAATTCTGTAAATAATGTTCAGATGGGAAACAGAAATTGACACAGTCCGTTTAAAAATCCAATGTTTGATATACCGTTTGGTGACACAGATGGAAATATTTGTGGGATGACAAATATCAAATAAACACAAACTAATGATGTTAGCTTGTGCAGGCTGCTGACTCCACATGTGTTAATACATTTAGACACACCAACATAGTCACAAAGTGACATTAATGCCTTTCCCTTTAGCTTCTCCTGTATATATATATATATATATGTACATATATATATATATATATATATATATATATATATATATATATATATATATATATATATATATATATATATATATATATATATATATATATATATAAAGCTGGCTCACTTCTAACCATAATGGTAGATCACTGTGGTATTCTGCCTCGTCAGGTTTATTAAGCTGTAAACAGCCCAACTACTGACCATCAGTGGAAACAAGTCATCATCCTGGCAGAAACACAACAGTTTACAATACACTGACACAATGGTGTCAGTACAATTGGTTGTTTTACTGGTCTAGGTCTTCTATATGTTGTCTCCAAATTTACAACAGTAAACCAAGGGTCAGTTTAAGATTAAGTTAAGTTTAAGAGTTTAAGACTAAATACCTGCATTATGACTGTAACAGGTGTATTTTAATTCAGGATTCTTGAAATTGTCAATGTTTTTACACTCTTGTGTCATTTCTGCAGCTTAGAATATAAATCAATAAAAATCATTGTGAACAACCAGCTGATATCCCATTTCATGGAAACAATTATCCACGTTAATCAATGAACCCCCATGTTCAACACCCAGGTCTAGTTAGGGTCCGAACTGTGCGATGACCCTATTGAAACCCATGAGTTTCTTATAGATGCTGCTGTTGTACGTGACTAATTTAAGAAATTATTTTCCCTTATTGTTGAGGTATCCTTCACAAAAAAACCTTCTCCACATACCTGGTATCACTTACAGAAATCTATTTATTCTGTAGCTTCAGCAACCCAACAGCTTTCTTTACTGATCTTTGTAGCATAATTAGACATATACAGCTGAGCCCCTGTTCAATGGGTTGCACTGCTGTGACTCAAAAATATTGACAACCTTGATTCGTGACTCATGGTCATCTGCTGCTTTTCAACACCACACAGCAATCCACTAGACAGAGACATGTTTACTAAAGTCATGTGTCTGTACTTTCACACGTGGTCGATTGTTGGGTTTCTCTTGTGGCCAGTTGATAGAGATACATCTTAACCATATGACAGCTGGAGCGCTGGCTGAACAGTTCCACATATAGCTGGTGTTTGACATAATGTCTGATAATGATTTCTTACTTTTTTTGGCATCACTCCCCAGTCTCTAGAGCATAGAGCTAAAATGACTGAGTGTGTGACACCAGATGCTCTTCTTAAACTGCTTCTACTCCTTTCAGAAGATCCACCTTCTCTTACTACCCAGTGAGGGAGTTTGTTATCACCTTCTCTTAGCATATGCATTGTGTATGCTTCCAGGGAGCGATAATGCCAAAGCAAAACAAATCGCCTTCTGTTAATACTTTAGAGCAACTCAATAGCACATCCATTTCCTATTGTTTTGCTGTCAGAAATATACACAAACAAGTCAAATTGTCCATGAAAAAAGTAAGCCTTCACAAATTCACAGTGCAGAAAATGGATCTTGAAGTCCTTTTCTGGAATTCATTTTCCCAATCAAGGCCCATTTATTTGTTTTTTATAGTACTGTCAAGTTGTTTGGCCAGACTCCAGGGTAAACTGTTTCCCCTGTGTTGGATGTATCATTCAAAGCTACAGGCCTTGAACCAGAATTTAGTCATTTTGCTCTAAGTCTGAGTAGTTTATTTCAAGTCTCCATGCTTGAATGCATCTCTGATTGTTGACTTTAATTCCAACAACAGTTCTGCTGTTCAATAAATCCCTAAAAATATTATAATAGGAGTCCTTTCAGTTTTTTTTTTTTTAGAATGCCCAAGTAACTACATGTTTTTATTTTAGTGAGATTGTTTTTCATTACTCTACAAAGGAACACAGTGGAGTTATGTGACGTTTGTCTGTTTGTCTCCAGCCGTCTGTTTGTCTGTTAGCAACATTACTGAAAAACGAACTACCAGATTTGGATGAAATTTTCAGGGAAGGTCAGAAATGACACAAGGACCAACAAATTAGATTTTGGATGCACAGATTTGTTAAAGATTTCTATATCATTGCCAGATAGCGGCACAGAGTCACTGTAACTATGACAGCAAGTGAACACTCAGTCAGCTGCCTGCTGATGATCACATGATTGCGAACCTACTACAAATCCACTGCTGCAGACTTATCGGGACTTATCCATCGGAAATCATACAAGGAACAGTTGATTAAAGTGTGGGGGTGTTTCCGAGTCCCATCAATTCCCCCTGCATATTTAAGTCACGCGTTTCGGTATCCATACATGATGTACACATGCATAACACACGCCTGTGCTTAGCTCAAGGTCATTTTTATTAAAAATTTCATTCGTTGAAAATGACAACGACTGAGCAGCCTTGGCGGAGTACTGCGCTCTCTGAGTGCTTGTCTCGTTCAGTCATTTTTTTTAAATGACCTTCATGTTGATGAACCTCATCCTATGTGTCACTTCATATTAAAAAGATGTAGTCAGGCAACATGAGAAATTAGAACCTCATTACCGCATCCATTTACACAGTAAACCAAGTTCACCAAGTACCCTCCAGCTGCACTTGGGCTGGGTCGGGAACCACTGCTGTGCTGGGACTATAAAGCCTATTTTGATCTTTTATGTGGTATTAAGCTATACAAATAAATCTGATTAGACATGACAGCAGCCGGTTCTATTGCAGTGCAAATGAAGAGGATTTCATCAAGCAGTATACAGTATTTTAGGCCACAGAATCCAGCAAAGGTGCTTTAAAATTCCCTGAACCTATACAATGTTCAATATTCTTTTGTGTAAACATTTAATTGATAAAATGTTTCAGTAGCATTCAATAGAAGTAGAAACCTTCTATGCATTTACATTCATGGTTCCATTTACTTTCCTTTAGGAGCATACGATTAAAAATCATTTGTAATTTCAATCAGGCAAATGCACCCGAAACCAAAAAGTGCGCTTTGAGCTTTACGTTTGCTACTGTGACCCTGAATTAGAATATGCCACTAGCATTTAATTAATACATTTCAATTTTAAACACACACACACACACACACACACACACACACACACACACACACACACACACACACACACACACACACACACACACACACACACACACACACACACACACACACACACACACACACATTTCCCTTCTGAATCCACCACATTTCCCCTCAAATAGTGTCATCTTTCCTCATAACACAATACTGTAACTTGTCTGCAGGCTTTATCAGCTGGCATCGTATAGAGTACTGTAGATAATGCATTATGCATATTATGATCAGATATAGTATATACACACAAACATCTTGTGACTCAGCATCCCTGGGCCTCCTATGACTACACTCAGACCTACTTTTCTGTATCTATCATTTCTTATGAGCAGAGTGAGGCTTACTCAAATGTCACATTTGAGACACGTGACAGAGCGAATCTGTAATGAGGCCGCAACTCCTCACCTCCGAGGTTCATCCCGGCCTGGAGACACTTCCGTACGCGGCACGCTGGACAGTTTTTCCTACGGATCTTGTCGATGATGCAGTCATTTCTCCCAGCGCACAGGTAGTTGTGCTGACCTGCACAGAGACGAGACACTGTGTCAGTTCAATGGTGACCATACATGCAACTCTACACGAAGCAACAGTGATCTTATCAGTCGAAAGGAAAAGAGGGAAGAAGGGGAGAGTAGCTACTTATGTAGTAAGAATAATATCTTTGAACAGTGTTGCAGAAAGCACACAAATGATTACATGAAAGGCAGTAAATGTTCGATTCCAATGTTGAATCTCTGTCGGTCTGTAATGTAGGTCAACGAGGAGAGCTGCGAAATGTCTGGCAATATCAGAGATTTCATGATTATCACTGTGAAAATGATTGAAACAGTGATTATTCCGCTCTCACCTTCGACAATGTATGACTAATGGTGTATTATACAGTAAATTGCATGAGGGTATTAGAATTCGCTGGAACCAGGACACTGGCTGCAGCTAGACTATTCCTGACAGTGATGCTAACATGGCGAGAATCCCTCCTGCCTCCTGCCTAGCCCTTAGCTAAACCCAATGATCTCCCATTTCAGAGAGCTTCCTTCCGCTCCACTAGCTCTTCACTGTACAGCTCCTCTCCTCCTCCACTCTTCTCCTTCTCTACGCCTGCGTCTCCATCCCCTCTTTTCCACACGTCCGCCAGCCTCAGAGCACCATACGCCCACACACAGACAGGCTCATGCTCATGCACACATACAGTCATTCACTCTCTCACTCTCACATGCGTGCACACACGCACACATGGACACACACACGGACACAAACACGGACACACACATGTACAGCCAAAGCTGCTCCACTTGGCAATTTAAAAAAAAACTGCAAATGTTGTATCTGCTTCCACAGAGAAACACACACACACACACACACATGGAAATCACGACGCTACCCAGATGGAGTGGTACAAGTGTGATGCTGTGACCCCAGTGACCCCAGTATAAGGCTTAGCTCCCGTAGGGCTTATGTGAAATCTGTGTGAAAATCTTACAAATGTGTATGTAGCTGTGCACATCCAAATGTTTGCTCATCAGTGCATATTAATCTGTATTTCCCTAAATGTTTGTTTCTTATTGTTCCTTCAGAAGTATGCAACATTGTCTTGGCATCGACTGCAATGTTTTAGTATGAGAGCTTGTGTGTTGTTTGCATGCAGTTTTCTCCAACAAGTACATTCTGTGCATTGCCTTTGTTGCATCTACAGTACAGTATTTGTATTTGTGTGTAGGACTGAGCAGAAGTTGTTTTCTGAGCTAGCAGGAGTAGTGCGCAGTGTGTCTGTCTGGCTGCTGCCAAAAGCCAAGGAACCGAGCTGCAGGAGGAGAGGCAGCAGCTGTAGCCCCACCACTATTTCTGGCTAAATCACATGACCGTTACATAAGCCCATTTTTCTTGCTCTAAAAAACAGTAAACTGCGACACAGGAAACACAACGCAGCCATCCCCCTTCCCCACCCCCCTTATGCACACCACACACACACACACCACGGACTCGTGCTTGGATAGACCACACCAAATGGCAATTCGGAAAAACTCTGGAGCCCTCCTTCAACTGTTTTGCTCATTTCCATGAATCTTGTTAATAATTGTTAGAGTGAAATACACTTCATGAGACAGCCAAAGTCGTAGCCCGATGGTGGTTATGCATGCGACTGTGTGTGTGTGTATCCAAAAGGGAGAGAATTTGTTTGTTTATGCGCTGTGTATGCATGCACACACACACACACACACACACACACACACACACACACACACACTGCATGTTTACCACTGAATATGTGCATTTGCTTATCAACCAAACAAGTGGCAGGCCTTCTGATTCATGTTACTGTTTCAGTCTTACCTCAGAAAACATCTTTGAAAACGGAACAAAAATAATAATTCTCCTTTCATCTCTTATGAAAGTGGATATTTTATGAACTGATTTCGAATTATATTTCCATGTACATCAAATAATCTCTCACCATTTTTCACTGTAAAGACATTCAGAAATGCCCAAACCCAGTCATGCAATATTATAAGATAAGGATAAATATTCCTCAGACACTGTATTACATTTCATATCAAAAAAGTGGCGGTACAATGAACATTCTGTCAGCACTGTCCACTTCACGGGATCCCTCAGCGTTCTTTAATGGAGTCCAGTCACGTCTACTTTTAGCTAATGATCTCACAACCCACTGAGTAGCCTCTGTTGTCTGTCAGGCCCGGCATACATCAGTTACGAGGACATTCATCTGAAAAGGAAATACTCTTTCCCACTGGGACCCCGCTCTAACAAGAGTTATCTGCCCTGCACTCCATTGGCCACAGGGGCATCCACAATCCATGACCAAAAAAAAAAAAAGACAGACTTCAAGCCTTTAAGCTGACATATTTAAATAGCTACTAGACACTAGTGGTCAGACCCTCATTTAAAGTCAAATACAGTAACTTACCCACATCAATAACACTACTGTGACTCTCTGACTTGGCAGTGGAGGCAAATTTCTTACTTGCAAGCCGGTACTGTAGACATGAGATGGCATACAACTAAAGCAAGTGTTGTTGGATTAATGTCATTTAATTATCCACTCACAAAGCATTTGGTCAATTCTGTGATCGTAATTCATTGGTATTTATGCAACCCTAAAATTACACAGACAAAAAAAATAAAAAATAAAAATACCAAACAACCAAAAAACAGGGCTCTCGATGTAATTGTTGCTACCACTGAGCCAGCAGTATGCAAATCACTGCCTTGCAAAAGCGCTGCTACTCCAGTTCTTTGGACACAACACACAAACAGCTGTGTTGGATGGGGCTCTACACAATTAAGTTTCCCTGTCTGGATGATTATAAAAAGAGGCTGCAGAAGTTAATGCAGGATGTAAATAGAAGCTGTCATTTTGTTTACTAATGTCTCCTTTTCTGTAATAATGTGCTGTATGAGCTCAGAATTTGCCCATTTCCTGTCTTTGTACCGTGTGCAATGCATGAAGTCATCTTTAGACCTCAATATGATACTTGGAAGTGTGTAATAAGCATAATCAGACAGTTATGGCAACGTTTATGATAGAAGCTGTCTCATCCATTCTTACTCACAAGTCAAATCAAGTTAAACTTCCTTCTTATCTATATAGGACAGTTACAACCAACACAAGCTGACCTAAAGTGCTTTCCATTTTAGATAAAAGATCAACGTTACAGCTACTATCTTACAACCAGGGGTCAAAATCATATTTGACTTTTTTCCAAATCAAATAAAACACAGAGGGCTTGTTACTGCTAACTGCCTTCAGACAACAGCTTTACACCAAAAGTATGCTGAAAGTCTCTGGACTTCCTCTCTCATTAAAGCTGTTTTGAAGCAATTTTCTGTCTTTTGATGCCTTACTTGAAAGCCACACTTGTATTTTTTGAAGGAAACTAAATGTGTAGTAACACTACTTAATCTTGCTGGTGCTTTATGTATGATGTTTTTATGGAAAGAGCAGCAAATCATAGCATAATGTCACAATGCTCTCCTCGTACTGTATCTTTAAAAGAAAAAAACACCATCACCAGTGAAGACGCCGATGAAGCCCATCAGAATTGCACTGCTTATTTGGTTGAACACAAAAGGTGTAACCCAGATTGATGTCAAAGAACAAAGGTATCACCAGGGAGCAGGAAGAGATGGAAGTCAGATTACATCCAGTGGAGAGACGTGCAGGTCAGCCTGGGTCAGAGGAACCGAAGGCGCTGAGTTATATCATCACACATGCACCAAACATATGGCTTTATAGGTCACTGTAATAAGAAGCTTTAAAGGTAGGGGCAATGTAGTGTATACTGCATATTGTAGCATTGAAATGAGTCATTTAATTTGTTAGCAATTAAGAAATAATCAAGTTAAATAACTAAGTCGTTTATTAAGCAAACATATATATAGGATGGTTGGACAAAAACCTGTTATGTGAGAGAATGTTGGGGTATTTTAGTCTACTTTCCAAAACAAATGCCGAAAAACAAACGTATAATTGTTAATAGAAAAATAAACATTAACTGCAGCCCTGACATAGTCTATGTTTTTCCATCTTAGAGGACTTTTCATGCCTCCAAAAGACATTTTAGCCAGAGCCAAATGAAAATCCCCAGCACCAAATTGATTTCTTTTTGTTTAAGTTTTTTTTTTTTAATTTGAGGAAATGGGTTTATTTATTGATGTATAACACAAACCCGTTGCCTTTACTGTATGTGGACTGATCCAGCTTGCTGCTGTGTGTAATCAACCCCTAAAGACTTATAGTAAGTCATAAAAAAACCTGGTTTGTATTCATTTTTAAATCATAAATTGCATATGCATCATTAACAGTAAATGTATCTACACTGCATTAAGGAGACTCTTCCTTAGGCTGCATTCTCCAGCCTAAATACCTATTAGCAATGTGGGTCACACACATGCTTACAGTAAGCTCTGCAGATTTAATTTCTACCTAATGCCATATACCACAGCTCCTTGACTGTTTTGTGTGTACGATTGTGTTTGTATGTACTTTTTGATCAAAGCATGTCTGATGCGAGACGTGTTGGAGAGCTGGGATCAGGGCAACGCCGCTACATGGCTTTTTTCCAGCCGTTGTTACATGAGCCTCTCGCACACACAACCTGAAGCATTCACTACGGCACGGGAGGGAGGCCTTTATTCCTCCAGCCTGAGCTGAGCAACATGCGATTGGCTGACAGAGCCGCCAATCAAAGCAGAATCTGTGCAAGACGTGTCCTCAGATGACCTCTTCCACTGAGGTGGTAACAAAGAACAGGTTTTCAGACTGAAACGAGTGCCATGGAAACCACGATTCAGTCACATTGTAGAGCAAAATGAGGCTATTACAAGGTTGACTAATGTCTCATGTCTAATGTAAACTTCTCAGCTGAATAAGAGACCGTAGAAAGCAGCTAGTGAGCCGAAAGCAGGGCCTAGTATTATTACGCAGAGCAGACATGCCAAGCCACTGATGACATGTGAATAATAAGCTGGCGCTCAACTCTTCAAATGCGCTCCACATGGAGTCGTTTATTGAGTACAGCTGTCTTGTATCAACAAACTTGTCTTCAGTGGAGTGGATGCAGGAGAGAAGCACATACTGTATGAATGCATTCAGGTATCTCCACATTTCATTAGCAATGATGACACATATTTACCAACTGTTGTTTTGTGTCAGGAGGTTGTTTGCTGCAGCGGAGGACAAACGCTTTTACTAAAAAATTCATTCATTTCAAAAGGAGTGTTTGTGTCTGACAGCTAACAATATCCAGACTTTTCATAGAAATGATTACCCCTTTCCTATGTTTGTTACTACACAAAAACATATCAAATAGAAGAGTAGCTATAATAAGAACTGCCATACTGTACAAGATGAACTGGATAGCTTGTAGTTCTAGGAGAGTAGGTGGAAAAATGTGCTGGAAAAGAATGAATTGAGGGCATTTTGACAAACTCACAACCAGAGAGTACTCAGCACTTAATTTACAATTTATATATATATTTCACAGGCTCGTGGTTATAAACTTTATAGTGTACAGTTGGCAGTGCCTTCTAGACGATATAATAAAATTAAGTGGAATGAATATTTGTCCTCTTGAGGAGGACTGTAAGTGAACAGATTTGGACAGTGAAAGGCCCATGTGGCCAATAGATATTCCAAACAGATGGTCTAAATGTAAATCTAAAATGTAGATGTCAAAGGAAAAAAATGGTGCCAAGGTCCAGTGAGGGAAAAAAAAAAGTTATTTAACAATGACTCAGATAAAAGAGAAACAAGACCCTCCACAATCATAAAGTTTCATCTGATTTGTTGACGACTTTAGAATGCTAACTGGCTCTGTAGTAAAGGGCTGTGAGCCAGTTAGTTGTCTAATGAGCTACAGCCGACCGAAAAGTTGCATCCCCCGAGGCAGGCCATGCCAAAAGAAATTAAGCATGGGCTGGATTATTCCCCTTGTACAGATGCCCACTCTCTGCAGTCTTCTTTTATATCTCCCATGCCAAGTCTAAGTTTTTAACTTTGAGAGAAAGGAGGAGGAAATACTGCGAGAGGGGAGGAGTGAAACGTCTCCTCACGTCCTAACTTACACCTCTCCGGCGCTCGCTGCTGACACATCACTTTCCCTCCCCTCTCCCTGTTACTTGCTCCCTCTCTCGGCTCCTCCTCTCTTTATCTCTCTTTCTGTGTCTGACTTTTTCTTTGTCCTTCCTCCCCTCCTCCCTCGCTGTATCTGTTTCACTGTCCTCTAACTCTCTTCACTTCCTTCTCTCACTATTTTCAGTTTTTGCTTCGCTCCACCTTACCTCTCCCTTTCCACCTCGGCAGCAGCTGTGGAGGGGTCACGTGAGGTAACAGCTCACGCGTCGCATGCAGCCTTCATGACGTCACGACACCCACAAAAAAAAAGAATGATGTGATATGAAATGTAGCAGAACAGATGAGGAAGGCTGATTAGAAGAGAACGGAGGTCCCAATTGGCCGACGGAAGGACAGAAATTACAGCAAGAATGAAAGATGAATGTAGACGGAGAAAGAAAGGGAAAGTTTCATGACCAAAACCATGTGCCATGGTTTACAGCTTCATGTGACGCCATGTGCATGAATCCTAGAGTTGTAACTTCAGTTTCATCGCATAGATTTGTAGTAAAGAAATGACTCAGCAAAGTGAACACCTGTTTAAAAATTAAATTACTGATTTAAATCAAAAGTTGCACATGTATTCACTCCCACTTAATGCGAAAAAGCTTAACTGCCCCGCCTGAGAAACAGTGTTTTGATTGTACGGGCTGCTTATATGGTTTGCATGGTTGCACTCATTTGGCAGCACAGAATCAAGAGAAATCTCCGATCAAAAACCAAGAAATACATAAATGTTATGAAAATTGGATTGCATTTTAAGCTATTTTCCATACATTCGTATAATTAGAGAGACAAATAAGGTACAATGGGAGATGTAAGCAGCGTCCGGAGCGTCACCTGACTCACACAGTCAGATCTTGAATGTCTGCCACCAGCTCTGGCTTGAAGCAAGTGTAATGGCATGTCTGATTTGATAACCCCAGCTGCATAATCTGTTTCAGGTCTCCCTAATGACAGTTTGTAAATATCATCAAATTAAGATATGATTTGATTGGGAAAGAGTGCAATTCCTCCAATGGTCAGGAAAACACCTTGCAGGCCTGATGGCTGGCAAGCAGTCTTTGCTTTCTTTTTCCTCGTCTGCGCTGGTTCTGTAAGAGTGTGTTTTGCATTTAAACACTCATCTAAATGAGTTAGGCCAAAGCCTCAGGCAACAGGCACAACATGAAAAGCACATTATGACTGCTGCTGATTTTCCCCAAGCTAAATATAACATAAAGAGCTGCTGCTGGAGACTTACCTACTGAATGTTTTGTCCTTTTTTTTCCCCTCATGTGTCACTCAACTTGGTCACAGTCTATAAATGAAATGCCTGTTTTTGGTAATTTTAATGATCTTTGGGAAAAAATAAATATGCAGATGGTCGACTGCGATGAAACACTAGTTTGTTGCATACACTTGATGGCATCGTGGAAATAGAAAAAGGCATCAACTATTGGTTAATAATCCTTGCAAAAAGCGCTGTATGCTGCCTCTGTGGGAAAAAAACAAGCTGTTTCACCATGTGCTTGTTTGACTGAGCTCATCAAACTTTGTTCTGCAGGGAAAATGTAGTGTGAAAACGACTGAAAGAAGAGTTATTGTATTGCATATATTTTCTTTTAACATATTCCAACTGGAAAGCTGTAAGCGCCCACAACACCTTGGCATAAGTTACTGATAATGAACTACTGCTAATAAATTGAGCAGAACGTCTGCCAATGATTTGTCTGTTAAAGTAATATTATTTTAATTTACATTTGTGAGACACGCTTCTGGCGGAATGTAACATCAGTTCATAGGACTAGTTGTAGAATTTGAGTTTAAACATCATATGTGACTCTTTTCTAATGGTAAAATAAGAGGGGTTTTTTTAAACTTTTTTGAAAATGTTAAATGCAAGAAAATGTGCTGGCCAAGAGAAGTTTGAAATGACAATGAAAGCAAACATGAAAAGGGAAAAACGGAACGAGAATCTTGACTACTGAAGACATACAGTAGGTAACAAAACACTGCAAATGAAACACAAATATGAAATTGCTGAAAGAAATCTGCTGCAAGTACAGAAACCGTACGAAGATGCGGATCTCTCGTCAAAGGCATATTGGCTCCACACATAGTTTCAGCTTTTAACTATTTGTTTGGCATTTTTGCACCACCAGAAACGAAAGCTGTTTCGTTTAATTTCATTTTAGTCTACAACTTTTCTCTGTATATCCTGTGTTTGCCATGCTTTCCTGACGGTGCATGTGTGCTGTCAAGTTGGCAGACATGTTTCTAGATTTGAATGCTATATACGTATTTACAGCCATCATGTCTTGTCAGGGTGTCGGAGATTTTACTTGCTCATTTGCTTGTGTTATCTTAACCTGCGGTGTGTTAAGCTCTCTCTCAGCTAAGACAGAAAAGCCCCAACCAGCGACATCTTGTTTGATCATGTCGTACCTTCCACGGCTCTTTTGAAGAAGACTTTGCAGCTCCCACATGTCACGACGCCGTAGTGGCACCCCGACGCCTCGTCTCCACAAACCAGGCACACTTTGGCCGTCGAGGATGGTTGCCTCAGTGGCGAGCTGAAAGGACACAAACGCACAAAATGAAACTTCAGACCAGACATAAATTAAGAAAAAGAATTTCCAAACGTCAACAGCGACTGTCCCTGTCCTAACTGCACCACGGCCTGATGCACATTGTGAAATATTCTTGGGTTTTTACAACCCACTGACAGTAGCAGCACAATGTGGCTATCCATAAAGATGTCCACCGACCGAGAGAGACGGGCCCCGCACTCCTCTGATTTACAGCTTCGCCAGACTTACAGAGATGACACTGACAGAATTATAGAGGAGATTATTTAAATTCAATAAGCAGAGAGACACCGAACAGCATGTCAAATTTAAGTAGCATCCAAAACACTTGTCTCCTTCTTGGGCATGAAATGTGCGAGGCAGTGCTGAGAGGTGGATGGAATTAACAAAAACTATGACATGGCAGAATTCTTATTGTATAACAAGACAAACTGTAGAACCAGTGTAGGGTCAAAGGTGAAAGGTGTGAATCAGTAATGACGAGTGTTTTACTGTAAGTTGCACGGCAGGCTGTTGCTATTTACTCTGAGCTTCAAGCTGCAGGCCAGCCAGCAGCAGTGATGACAGTCTGCTGCCTTTCTGCCTCATCAAAGGCAATGCTTACTTTGGCAGTGAAAGAAGTCATTTACCTCTTTCACTAGTGACTGATTCCTACACTTACATGTCCATTAAAGCTCGGTATGAACGCTATGTTCTCACCAATGCTGTGTTAAATGGCAGAACTGTTTAAGTTGTAGTTTACCTATTTCTGCAAATGAGGCCACGGAGGTCATAGTGATGAGTACCAAAGGTCAAAACTAATCTCTGAAGTCTGTCTGTAGTTAAACTATTATGAAGCCAGGCAGTTAAAGAAGCGATGGACTGAAAAGAACCTGCTGGAGGCATTTCCATCAACACAGATTCAATTATGTTCTGGCTTGTACACATTAATTTGAACCGAACCTGAAAAGTTTGGTTCTGATCTGTTAGGAATCACAATTTAGTAGCACTTCAAGCATAAACCTTGACAATATTATCAATCTTATCCAAAAGAGAAAACAATGGAAAAGCGTGTGGGTATAAATACATTTTTAATTCTGTTTAATTCTTGCACATGCTCATGATCTACATCTGATTAGACCAGATTAGGTGCTATTGAAGTCACTGTAGATTTACAGGACTTGGAATATTAGAAAATACTGGTCAGTGTAAGATTTAAAACAGCAATAATTTCATCAGTTTTGTTTTTTGTCAGCACGAAGCAGCTGCAGATCATCAGTATAGGAGCTTAAACAATAAATAAACAGGCAAACACGGTCAGAAGTAGTTTTGGTATATCAGCCAATATGTCACTTAAATACCCTGTCAGCATTATGTAGTTTATATAAAACTATTAAGTATAAAATGATGAATCTCATCAGTATTGTGGTCACAATATTATAAGAAAATTTAAAGGTCCTTCATCAAGAATACTGCTAGCTGAGGTTTTAGATTTTGATCTCACCGTTTCTTAATTAAACAAATATTGACACCTGAAAATAAACTAGGACTTAATTGAGGTGTAAGCAGGGGTCAACTAATTATCAGTCTGTCGGAAGGATAAATGCTAAAAAGTTGCCTTTGCAATTAATTGTTTTAAATTTTTAACACCGTTATTTCTCAGCTTTACTACAAATGTCCATCCTTCCAGTCTCTTTGACAGTATTGTCCCTAAAAAATGGTCAACCTAGATCTATCCACCCGTCCATTATCTATACACCGCTTAATCCTCATTAGGGTTGTGGGGGGCTGGAGTCTATCCCAGCTGACGTGGGGTGAAGGCAGGGGACACCTGGACAGGTAACAATCTATCACAGGGCTACATATAGAGACAAACAATCACATTTGCATTCACACCTACGGACAATTTAGAATCACCAGTTAACCTCAACATGTTTTTGGACTGTGGGAGGAAACCAGAGTCCCTGGAGAAAACCCATATTGTACAGGGAGAACATGCAGTTAATGTAGATGTAAAGCAAAAAAAAAAACAAAAACAAAAAAAACAAATTGGAGAGGGAAATTGTTTAAAACAGAAAAGGCCACTAAATGCAATCCTGTATGAAGCCTCACGTGGTTTCATCAGTTTGCAGAACAAGCGTACTCTATGGATGAGGGCACATAACATGCAGATTAGTGGTGTGAATAAAACCCGAATGGGCCCATTATATTAGGGTTTGCTACTCATTTATGCTACGTGTTAATGGAATGCACTGAATCAGTTCTCTCATACAATAATCATCAACAGTCACATAGTAAAACATTTAACATTTACATTCTTCTGGGACTTAGAAACTTGGATGTGCATTTACTGGCAACTCTCTACATGCAGAAAAATTAGGATACAATCTTTGATTAAAAAAAAAAACGCTCACACACACAATGCACACAAAGAAAACAACATGTAGATGGGTACAAAGAGAGAACACCTTGTATCAAAACATTAAAAGTGGCCTCAGCTTCCCCTTCTTTTCTGTGCTAATTACCTCGCTTCCATCTCAATCAATAACATGCAAGGTGATTGTCTGGTTAACATTCTCCGTACATCCTTCATCAAACCAGCTGCCAGGCTCTCTCTCCCCTCGCATCTCCGACTCTCTGCCTCTCTCACTCATGCACACACATTTCCTCCAGGGGACTAGCTGGAAAGGGGTACAGCAACAGCACACTCAGATACAATCAGGACTACTGATCTAATTCCCTCTTGTCCATCTACACACACATTCAATTTGTTAGGACGCTTAGGGGAGTCTCTGGTGAGGTGTTTGTCTGACTTGATCTTTCTGGCACTGAGCCCCATGGTTTCAGCTAAGGCGAATGTGTGTGTGTGTGTGTGTGTGTGTGTGTGTGTGTGTGCACGTCGAGTCGGGTTTCTCAGCATGTTAATGTAGTGGATACCCCCCCCCAATACATCGGCCTTTTCACACCATCGCAAAGCCGTATTAAGGTGAAGACAATGCAAGCCAAGAAAAACAGCCTCGGAAAGTTTTACGGCCAAGAGCAACACGCGCAGCATATGAGAGGTCCCTCTAAAGTCTGCCTCTAATATCGAGTCAGTGGTCAACCCTTTAATAGTGCCGCACATTAAAACCTTGTCGCTGCGTGCCAGCCGGCCTGCCTGCTGGTCCACCAGCAAGGTGACTTCCCCTCCCTCAGAGAAGTATATAGGTCATTCCCTCTCTGCTTATGAAACCAGAGCAGACAGGCCAGGCTGCAGTGACTGTGCACCAACCTCTGCCACTAGCCCAAAACTAAACACAAGCCAACAGACATTCCCAAATCGGGCCATTGCAGTGGAGACGTTAGCCTACAGTTTGCAGCGTACAGTACAAAATAATAACAGAAATGCTGCAATGAGCTTGAGAGAATACTGCAATGAAATGCAACAAAGATGGAATCAAAATTAGGGTATTTGACCACTGGGCCACAGGGATCAGTGAACGAATCTTAGTTTGTCATTTTCATAGATTAAAATACTCAGAGCTCACAAATTGCATCTGTTTCAATAAAGGCTGAAATGATGATGGACCACTGGGGGCGACATCTTGTTAAAACCAGCTGTTCAAGCCGCTAATTCCTGCAACCGAGTGTCACTCTTCATCTGAAAGCACAGAGGCAGGAAGCAGAAGAAGCAAATTTGCAGAGATAATGTTGACTTAGTGCCGATATTCCTTTAAAGAGAGTTGTGCTGTATGCTTCAATAACAATATGAAAAATGAAGACATTTTAATTTTTGGAACAAAAAACAAAAAAAATCCACCCCCGATATCTCTAAAATAATGCACATGATGTTCATTACCCGAAAAGTCCTGCACTTGTGTGAAGGCAGCGTCTGTGAACTGGGTCTGTGACTTCTTTTTTTCTTGACCCCTGTCTTCTCTATTTCTGGGTACAGTCTCAGACTAACTCAATGGGACTGACTGCACAGATCAAAGGTCTCATTCTTCGCTCCAGTTGCTTTTTTTCCCCTTCCTACAGAAACCCCAGGGCAGCGGTTTCATTGTTTTCAGTGTCCTTTCATCTTTAAAGATAACACACAAAGCTAACAACTGATTTAGTTGCTGTTTATTTCCCATGAGGATACAGACGAGCGTGAGTACACAAAGCTTGTTTCTTCCCACCAGAATGTACAAGCAGAAATTTTGTATTTTCACTAACTCTTGCTGCCCCCTTAACTGCATATCAGACTAACATGATGCTTAGGGAAGATATTAATGAAATGGCAAAAATGAAAAAGAAATGTTTGATTTTGAAGCCAGAGTGTCCCCCAAAATGTGTGAGGAGCAAACCACAGGACAGATGTTTGGGCTCAAATTGGCCTCATGTTTTTCTACAAGTAATTCGGATGTCACACTGGGAGCATTCTTCAAATGGTTCAAATATCTCCTCCCTCTCTCAGCTGCAGAAGAAATGCTAAATCACTGAGAGCTAAGACCACAACGGATATTCATTTAGTCCGAGGATTTATCAGATTCCAGAAAACGGACCCTGATAGTGACTGCAGCCATTTAAAGCAGGTCCCGCATTCTGTTTTTGGCTTTTTAGAGACTTTTCTGAGGTTTGATTTAATCTCCATTAAGTATAAATTGGTCAATATGGGTCACAAGAAAAGGTCAGCAATAATCTCAGTGATGAAGTTATTTCTACTTAATTAATTCTATTGCAGTTATTTGCTATAGAAACCAAGCAGTCAAAGAAAACTGACAAATTGGAGATACAAAGGAAGTCCAGTTATTCTGGGTTAATGGAGATAACGTTATTAAGGTTGAATAATTGGGCGTGAGATGGCTGTATGATGGACGACTGCAAGCCTGCATGGTTAGGAACGAACCCTGTGACCCACATAAGTACATTAGCATGACAGCGTCAGTAAACAAGCAGCTGAAGCGCTGAGAGAGAGCTCTGTTGTATAGGAAAACAATGTCCTAATCATGCCTGTAACACTGTCTGCCACACACACACACACACGCGCACACGCGCACACACGCACACACGCACACACGCACACACACACGTGTGCTGTGCTTTGTTTACACTACTGTAGAGCCAGCCGCCCACTGTAAAGACAAATTTGCGTGTGGTTTGTGTGTGTGTGTGTGTGTGTGTGTGTGTGTGTGTGTGTGTGTGTGTGTGTGTGTGTGTGTGTGTGTGTGTGTGTGTGTGTGTGTGTGTGTGTGTGTGTGTGTCTGTCCTCCAGTAGACACACTGACTCGTTCATTCTAGAGGCTGTTATCACAGGGATAGTTCAGATTAAGTGCCACAGCCTCCCTGAACTTGCCCTTCATGAAAGAGAAGCATCCTTGACTCTGAAAACACACACACACACACACACACACACACACACACACACACACACACACACACACACACACACACACACACACACACACACACACACACACACACACAGAGCTTCCATGGTACAGTACCTCTCTACAGTCTGGCCTACAATATTTATGTAATACACACCCTGGCATGCTGAAAAACCTTAAGCTAGACCAGTTCAAAGAATATTTATGTAACACACAACTTGGCATGTTGGAAAGGTAAAGGTAGATTATTTAGAAAGAGGACAAAATGGCTTACATAACCACGAGCAGACAGTATAAACATTAGGTTGACACCCACTCACCGCCTCTCAAAGGGAGAGAGGTCTTATGGGTAGTGTTAGAGAGCCACCAGGGATTTATTTTTCCTGGTGAAGGTGACCCTGGCACTGGGCACAGTACCTGTGCATACAGAAATATGAGATTTCCTCTTTGCTGGGCTTGTGTTACACTTGTGTTAAGGTTACAGTATAATCTACTCTGACTGACTGCTGCTGTTGGTTAAGAAATAAAATAATCAAAACCTTAATATGTTTTACGTAATGTTGCATACGTTCCAGTTACAGCTTTCCATCTCGACATTTATAATATTGCCTGTATTCTTTGGTGAAACACATTTGATTAAGACCCAAACTCCATGACATATGCAGCTATTTCAATATCAAATAAAATCTATTTTACCACAGAGATGGCAAATTTGCTGTCTGATGGAATCTGGTATCCCGGCTGTGATTGCCTTCCTTGTTTTAAATTCCAAGCTGTCACGTTGTCTCCCCTCCAAGGCTTATGCCTACAAACTTTAAGTGACCTTCCCCATAACAACAAATTATGATTATCTCTCTCCTATAAATCTGCTGTTTTGACTGTAAACAAAGAAATGACACAAGTCACAGAAACACACACACTCTCAGCCCTCTCTCCGGGTGGATATAGACTACAGTATCATTCTGATCTCCACAGCATCCAGTTTGTACTCAACATATCTGAATCTGTGCCTGCTTTCAAATTCCATAAACAACTATAAACCTCTCAGACACTCTTGGCTAAACTTTCACCTTTTATTCAGTTTGCAGCTGCAGCTAAAAGGCCCAGGGGCCTTGCAGATAGAGTGGATACCTTTGGGAGTATAAGTCATCTAGGTTTAACTAGCGGGAGTTGTTGACTACTTTAACTTCACCTTAAATCACTGACTGTCACACGCAGTGAATGAAATTAATCACCTGAGATATTTTGGTTAAATGGCAAGGCACACAGGTATGAATCTCAGGAAGATGTGACAGGGTGTTATTATCTGCTGGGGAGGATTATCCTGGCTGGAAACTCCCGTAATTCATGCCTGTCAAGGGCAGCGAGGTACTGATCACATCCATACAGTATAAAATTAGCTATAAGATGCCACCGCACACCCAAGGCTTTTACTATAGTTCCTCTGCAGCACTGCATACTTGTGATGTGCTGTTAAAAAATGTTGCTATGCATATGCTTCATACTTTTCAAACTGCACACAAAAACTTAAACTTTTAGCGAAACCATATTAAAATTCACAGCAAGAAAACTAAACAGTTCCTATACAGTTTATGGGGTCAGCACACCCACTCATTCATTTTGACCATATGCAGTCCACAGAGTTCAGAGTAACACACAAAGCATGAACCAGGCCAAAGATCTCCAATACTGCCAGAAAATCAATTTAGATGGATCTTGCATCTAAGCTTTAGAAATAATGCATCCGTTGAGGGTTGAGCAGAAGGTTTATGGGTGTGAATCCCACACTTTAGCCTGACTGTCTTAAAAACTTTCTCTACTTTGAGAGATACTTTTCAGAGTTGAAGTGGACAAAATATCAAACACCTCTTAAATATGGTCGAATGAAAAACAGCACAGCAACAGCCTTTCCTTTGCTCAATTCATCCACACAAAACAGTCCCACTATTCATTTATGCAACTCTGAAGAAGCTTTGACAAACCTCTTCGTCAAGTCCTGCAGCACTGTTTTTTTCATTGACTGTGACAAAAGTGCCTTATGTTCTTCATGTGCTTCTCACCCTGACCTGTTACTGATTTCCCCCGTTTCTGTTTTTAGCACTAAGTTCTTGAGATCCTTTGGACTGGAAACAGAAACATCCACGAAACAGCTGGGAACACAATCCAGCTGACATGTTGAGAAATACATTGTCAGGCATCAGGCTGACTTCCAGACATGGGAATTGGAGAAACAATGCAAACAAGAAGCTGTCGATAAACAGAAAATGATCAACACATGAAGGGACATGAAATACCAGCTCAGTGCCTTAAATCACATTTCCCTTCTCAACATAAACCTATGCGATAACAACAAAAACAAGCAGGGCAGTTGGCGTAAATCTAACTAAATACACAGAAGGGCACCTGTTTTCACCCCCTTTGTGAAACATGGCCCAAAATTGACTCAAGTCTAACTTACTGCCACGAAGAAAAACAGAAATGGACCTCTTCAAAGGTGCGCTGCTAAAACTGGTTTTGTTACAGAACCTAATCCTTTGATTTCAGTGGCATGGATGAACTCTAGACCTGACCTCCCCCGGTGTTCACGTTTCAGCTCCATTTGCTGCTTACTCTGCTCTCTCCCACCACTTTCATACAATACCTGGCTTCTTGCAAATATGTCCATAGCCAGATTTGGGTCCCACTGCCTGTACAGGAAGTGACCTCCAAACTCAGCTTAGAGGCCCTAGGGCAAATGAGAAAAACAAATCCCTAGACAGGGAGATTATCTTTAAGGGATCAGCCTTGACCTGAGCCACCTCCACACCACACACTCCTTACTTCTGTCTCCACTTTCTAGTAACAGCTACCACACAGCCGACTCCTGTTTACACCGACCTTCTTGTGTGCAAAAAGGGTCTAGCCAGTAAGATTAAAGCATACTGTAAGCTAAAGGTTAGCATTTAAATTCTAAAGCCCTAAAAACTAGATGAACATAAGCTTGTGAGTCCAGAGAAATGAAACGTGCCAAAGAATATTTTATTCAAAAGATGACCTTTTCCTTTCCCCTGTGATTCAAAAAGGCCTCACTCTGAATGTAGGTTAATGTACACTGGCGCTAACACATGTTGCCAGCAACCCTACGCATTAGCTGTCACATATGATCATCCTCAACACCCACCAGTCATTTACAATTCTGCGAGGACAACCGTGGAGGAAGAGCAGGCAGGGAGTCCAGCGTGCTGCAAACACAAACCATAGTACATTAAGATACAGATTGAGGGCTAAACTTAGTTATAGGGCTGTCAAGTGGATCTGCCTGGATGTTTATTGTATATATAGTTAATAGTCAAGTGGCTCACTAAATTCACAGAGTATGAAACCACAACCTCAAGAAGTTGGCTGTGCACAGGAGCCAAAGCCAAATCTCTGGCTGGCCAAGATCCAGGTGGTTAACACCATGGTGCACATTCTGCATGTTAGCTTAAGAACTGCTCTCCAGTCAGCCTTTCTACAGTATCTGACAAGTTCAACAGCAGTAGAGCAGTGTTATAGCTAGCGAGAAGTCTCGCCTGCACTCAGCCTGCTCAGCTACTCCAAGGAGCCAATCAGTTAATGAACAAAAACGTGCAGTTGAAACATCAAAAATACTTCTACAGAAATTTTAGAGGCTTTTTGAAAAACCTTTTTTTCTTATTGCTTAAATAGTGTATCTGCACAAGAACCAAACTACATTCTGCTATCTCAGTGCTTTTTCCTGTGCAAATCTGAAATCTAAATTAAAAAAGGAGATTAGTTGAATAAATTTCCATATTTGATTGATTCATGATTAAATTTTTTAAGACTGGTCCAACGATGGGAGGCCAGTGCCCATCAAAACTCAACAAATACAGTGAATGCTGCAAAAGGATTATGACCACAGTTTGTCCAGCAGCACTGAGCCCGCTCATTGAAAACATTATTTTCCTCAAAGGTCAGCCGTAAGATTCTGACCTCGCTAGCACAAAACGTCCCATACATGTGGTACAAAAAGAAAAATAAGGTTAGAGGGCAAAGACATGAACAAGAACACATACATAATGTTGATGTCCATCTCTAAAGGATTACAGGCCCAGATGGCCACTGGATGAACAATGCAACACCTGCTGAGGGACGTAGCACAATTAGCTTCTCACAACAACAGCAAAAAGAAAAAAAAATGAAAAAAGGAAGATTTCACTCTACACAGTGAATTATCAAATACACACATGTATGTATGTATGGGCTGACTAATCTCTACACAATCCTAATCATAGTTTAATCCATGTAGTATAATCTATACTAGATCTTCAGTCCACACAGTGTGATTAGATAGAAACCTGAATAATTCTTAACCTTTTGTGCATTTAACCTGTATTTGCAGCAAACATGAAGAAGAATCTAATGCTGTGTTTGTGAAGCTGCCTCACTTTGTTCCTGCGGTTATTTAGTGAAATGTTTTCAACCAATATGGTGAAGTGACAACAAATACTGCACATTATTTATTGATGTGAAGACGTTAGCCAGAGTCTGCATTGTCCTCTAAGCAGCCCAGCACACCGAATGATCACCTTTTGTTCATTTTCTCATTTTAGACACAGTTTTCACCAAGAAAGAGGAAAGAGAGAAACTGAGTGAACTGAGTTAGCATTCCTTTTTTTGAGAAAGTGATATGGAGAGCTCAAGTGCAACAGCTTGAATGGCATCTCTCTGACTCCAGCATGTCTACCGCCTGCATCTCTATCACAGGACATGCACCAGGCCTTGGCCGTCACCAAACAATGCCCAGACGTGCCTCAACGCCATAGTCTGCTTCATGTACCGCACAAGGAGACATGTGTCGACTACATACAGAGAAGAAAATGTAAAGTTAGTGTCACGGAGAGAGACTGTTGTCAGTAAGGATTGTCAGCCCTCATCCTCACTGTTCACCATGTATGGAAAACCAGTTTCCTGTTCAAAACAGGAGGGTAAAAATAACATTAGCCACCCTAACCTCGGCTCAGGTGAGTGTTGCCTCACAGGTGTAGCTGACTATTGATCTATATTTAATAAGGTGAAAGATTTGCTGTGATGCATGTGGCTGCCCTTTAGAGCCAGCGTCCATGTCACCTTTTTCAGCCGGCCTCTTCTGGATGCACGCTAAAGGAGGATGAAAAAACTTCAGATGAATCAAAAGGGATCATATTTTAAAATCAACAGACATTGACTGATTTACTGACAGCTTCATAGTAAACACTAATAATAAAACTGAGGCTCAGCTTTGACATAACTGATCCTATGTTTTAATGAGCATATATTTCTGATATAATAATTCGTTATGTCGGTGTTCATAAAATCACATTTAAAACTTAAATTACCACCTTGTGTCTGTCACTCAGTCAAGCTGCAGTTTACAGCCACATCTGTCCAGACTTAACCTTTAACTATTTTGACATAAACTGTCATCACATCGTCATTTTATCCTATTAGACACTTAGTGTTTTTTTTTTTTTTTTTTTAAACATAATTAGAGGATGGATTCTTGAGTTTTAGCCAGAAACATGTTTTGTGAGGTCACAGTGTCCTTTGGCCAGCAAAATCAAATGAGTGTATCTTTGAGTCCAAGTGAACATTTGTGGTGAATTTGAAGAAATTCCCTCAAGAGATACGGCACTGATGAGAAAAGGACAGACGGACGACACAAAAACATAATTCCTCTGGCCTTAGCTGTCGCCAGAGTGGAGGAATAAAAATGCTCTCTAATGAGGTGAACACACTGTTTGGTATCAGTTAGACCTTATCATAATAAACTATTCTCTAGGATGGAGTATAGACTTCTCTCATATTAACTTCCCTTTGTCTGTTGTTCAGACAAAATAAATGAGTGGAGGAGGACTTTTTGGAGTTTTGACATTTTTTTTAATTTCTGAAGAAACACATTTTTAAATATTTGAATGATCATTAGCTACAGACATAAGACACGTGCTAAATATCTATTTAAAGTTGACAAATTACAGCATTCAACCCTTAGATGCATAAGTGGGTCAAAAATGACCGGTGAGGTTGCTTTTTTTTTTTGCAATATCTTTGTAATGAAAAGTTTCTATCAATTTATATTCCAGCTATTCCTCAAAAAACATGTTTTGATATCATTCCATTAAATTTTTAGGTTACTAAAGAAACTGCAATATTTGTATTACTAGCCTAAGCTCTATCACTGATAATATCATACAAGAGGTGATGCAGTGCACAAAGTTGGAGGAAAAGAATGGAAAAATGTCAACAAAATGGATGTTGACATCCTTCTATTGCTGTTCTGTGTAATATTCTTCTTTTTCAATCATCAAAATGTAATATAAAGTGAAAAATAAACATATTTCAAACATGAAATTATTCCTGTGTGGAAAAAAATATAATACAAACTATAATACAAAAGAATATTCTTGACCAAAATGACAAAAAATGGCATGAAAACACATTGATTCTTCCTCGCGTAATTTTTGACCCACTTACGGAAGAGTGTAGTGTCCAATCACATCTAAGGGTTAATTAATCCGAAATCATATGTCAATTAATGGATGACTTGATTTACAGATTATTTTTTAGTTTGATTCTGTTTCTGGCTTCTCACTTGATGTCTTATGAGGGTGTAAACTAAACGATATTAAAAAAAATATTGTGCACAAACTGTAATTGGTTTCATTGCTTCAATTATTCTGGAAGACTTTAATCACTGTAGCATTTGGGTTTATTTAGCATATTTTTGAATTTGATCTTTTATTACTCTAGTAGGGTGTTTTGTTTTGGAAATTTTTGTATTTTCCATTTTGATTGTTGATTTTTTTTTGTTTGTTTGTTTTGTTTTGTTTTACTCGACTCCAAGAGAGCCCTGCATGGCAAAAAAAATCTTGAATCTCTCTTGAATCTTGTAGGTTTACCATTTTCTAATATTTTTACAAACAAATGATTCATAATTTTTTATCATTATTGCAACATAATTATTAATTGCAGCTTTAAAATTGAATGTAGTTGATCTGTTAGTCCTCACAGATGTGGCCTCATCACTTCATTATACCACATTTACAGTCTGTCAGTGTTGTTTCCGTCATGGAAATGAAAATCATCTGACTAAACTGTCCTCACTGCCCTGCTTCAGGCTACAAATCACATGCTGTATGGTTAATAAATTCATCTACACACAGCTACAGGCGATATACATATGTACCATCTCCCACCATGTTGTCATTCCCTTCACGATGCACCTTTAATAAATCATAACATCAGACTTTGCCAGTAAGATGCCCTGTTCAAATACAACGTTGGCCCATTCAAACACTCCTGGGGCTCAGAATATCTCCCACATTTTCCATCTGGGGGAAACACTGTTGATTCAGAGGTTTCTCTCTCCTACCTCTCTCCGCCTGCCGCTCTTCCCCTCTCTGTATTGTGTATGCACTACTTCTCATTCTTTGAGGTGTGAAGATTAAGGTAAATACATGACATCTTGGGCTCATTGCATAAATATTTAAGAATGGGAGACAGGCCTCCAGTGGAGAAGGGAGGGGAAACATCTCATGTATGTACAGCAGCTCACTAGAAAGGTGTGTGCTGGTTTTATTATTACAGAGACTGAAAATAAAGAAACAGAATGAAGCTTTTCTAGAGCTGGATCTCATTGTTGAAGGAGACTACTCATGGTCCAACCTGAGTGGATTTTTCTATTTTTTGTGAGCAGCAGTTTAGTCTCAAGTGACATGCTGAGCTCTTAAACAGGAGGCCGTGGGGATTTACACAGTGAACAAAGGATTCCCTATTGAAACACTGCTTTGTGCTGCAGAAAAGCAGCTTGTAGCTCTACGTTTTCTATCTATTCACTGTTCTGCTTCATGTTGCGAAACCCGTCAGCACTAATGAGTAGCTTTACAAGAGGAAATAGAGCGTAATTGCTTTTTCGGAGAGATGCAAAAACTTGGGTCGAATTGGGAAAGATGTCTGCCAATCTCCCATCAAGCACACACCTTATATAAATATATATACCTCTGACTGGCACACTACATCCAGATTTCTGACACGGTGTACTGTGCAGCATGTTGATGGCCTCTCAGCATGCCACTGCCTCCTCTTTATGTGCTCTGCCCCCAGGATCTGTCTGTCCACAGAGGCTTTATATGAGAAAGCCTGTCATAACAGCCACGTTGGAGGGTGAGGCATTCCCATTTCACTGGGATCCCTGGCCAAAGCATACAAACTCTGGTTACTGTAAATTCACAGGAGGTGCCATGCTGCTTTGCACTGATCTGTCAGCACCTAATACCGTCGGGAAACGGAGGTTACCATTTCCATTTAACACCTGCTCCTACACATAGATGTTCTGCTTCTGATCTAAACAGGCACAGAATAAAATAATGACGCCCTGTACTTCAAAAAATGTGGAAGATCTGCTGCTGTGCTGTAGATGCATCTCCTTTGAGGTTCAAGATGAAGGATTCTCCACTGTTAAAAATAAATCAGTAACTGGCTTGCCCCTTCATTACAAAGAAACAGGAATTTAAATGCTGCGTTTGTTTTTTTTTCATGTCTGGATTTTTTTATTTGCGTCACTGTGTCTCCACTGTTTCTACCTTTGGATGTCAGCAGCTTTCCTGTTCAGAAAACCTGCCAATCTGTACTCTTTACAAGATTTAAGCAGATGTATATTTCCTCACATCATTTTATTTAAGCCTCATAGTTTAACCACTTAGTCACAGGGAGCTTCCTCGTTTTCCTTCAGTCTTCCCCCTTTTTTTTTTTGTCCGAGCCTAACTTTGACATGCTGCTGAAAGGTCCTTACATCAGCTGCTGCTCTGTCAAAGTGCCTTCGTAAACACTCCTGATTCCTCAGCTGTTTTGTGAGAGCCTCTCCACTCCTTCACGTCTCCCCTCTTTTCCAAAAAACACACAGCGTGCATTATCCCTGTAATCTTTGCCTCCTGCTGAGCAACTTCTTCTAATTTATGTGGATTAAAGCCATTTGTTGCAGAAGGCAAAGTGTGCCATCACGGAGCCAAACATCAACATTAGCCTCATGCTGAAGACTTGCATCTTCTACTTTATACCGCAAGCATTTCGAAAAATCCATACATGTTTAGTCGAACCGTCTTTTAAAACTCATTGCACCCCAAAGCCCTTTTGTGTCTGGGTTGAAAGTACAAAGGACTATTTGAAAATTTGTTTTTGTTGTGATAGCATCATGTTATTAACGAGGAGCAAATGCTGTGTAAATGAATCTGTCTGAGCTTCTCGCCCTCGGCCATCAATCAGAAGCAATACATTCACTGCTGATTTAATAGGGTTAGAATGGCTGCCACGACGGTGTACAATGATGCAGCATGTCATTCACCGAAATTATTCCTTCACAGGGCCCATTCTGTATTGTTTTGTCCTCCTTCTTTACCTGCATTTGAAACCCAACTCACAAGGAAGAGGACTGAGGCAGTGGTGAAGGAGTTTAGCCATCCCACAGCTCATGAAGCTGTTCCAACAGTCTCGACACCATGGGGAGCCATCCTAGTCGCACTAAATCTACCCGGAGAGACAACAGTGGACTAGCAGTAAACATAGGCTGTTTCAGGTCTGTCTGAGCAGCATTAGCATGCATTTCCAATGTCTTTGGCCAGAGTAACAAGAGATTCAATTTCCCTGTTTCTGGTCCACTGAAATCAATTGGTGCAGTTAAGAACAGCGGAGTGTGAATGATACTGACTAATTCTCTCGGAGAGGGAGGTTAATGTGAAGTGCACAAGGTCAATGCCTTTACAAAGGTAACTTTGGCTTTGCCTGTGACTTTCTCTTCTGTTTTTTTTCTCCTCTGTCTTTTTCTTTCTCTCACATGAACACACACAAGGCCACAGAGTCCCTCAGTGGTTTCTTTCTCCTTCACTCATTCACTCTCTCCTTCCCCTCTGCCTCTTTCTCTCTCCCACATACGTTGCTTCAAATGCTCTTTCCGGCTCTCGCAGTTTTCCTGTCTTTACCCTCCTCTTCTTCTTCCCTTTTTCCCCCTTCCATTCTCTTCTTCTCTTTTCCTCTCATTCCCCCCTTTCTGCAAGTAAGTGCCTCTTTACACATCACAGGGGCTCAGAGAAAGCTGTGCGGCAATAATTGGATTATTGAGCAATCTGGAAAAAAAATACGCAAGAGAAAAGACACAGGATCAATGGGGAACCCTTGCATCATTTGAGGTGGTCAAAAGCAATCAAAGTACGAGCAGTTAATATAGCCATCAAACAACTTGCTGTTCAGGATTAGCGAGTTTAAGAAGAAATTGTGGTGATATGTCAATAATTGCTTATTAGACATCAAAGGAATCTTTCCTCCATGCAGCCACTCACTGTCCAGCCCAGTCTGGTGGATTTGGATGAATGTATATTTCAAGGCTTAGACTGAGCCCTGCAGTGAACAACACAGTCTGTCTGTGGTCGGTGAAATAGCTTTGGGTTTCTATTGTGTATTAATGTCCAGATGGACAGTTGTGTAGTAATCTGCTGCACTTCTGTTTACAGCCAGGTAGTGCTATAAACCAGTTAAATATAACAGCCGCTTCATCGAAAGGCAGAATAAATGGAGCTTATGGAGCCTTAAAAAAGACAACATTCTGGGTGAAAGTTCACAATATAATGCAGTCGGTGATGGAGCTTATTATTTTCCTGTCATTTTTAAGTTAGCATTTTTAATATTGATTTATTCATCTCTGCAAAATTCTCCACAAAAGAGGAATAGATTTGTAGACAGGAGTTGATGGTATGAATAAGTCTTTGGAACTTATAGTTTGAACTAAAACCTGACCGATGGTGGATTTTTGACAGTAAAAATTCTGATTCTGATATTTCAGCTGATATTATTTATATGCACTACTGTTCAAAAGTTTGGAGTCACTTAGAAATGTCCTTATTTTTGAAAGAAAAACATTTTTGTTCAATGAAGATAAGATTAAATTAATCAGACACATAGTCTAGACATTGTTAATGCGGTAAATGATTATTCTAGTTGGAAACAGCTGATTTTTAATGGAATATCTCCATAGGGGTACAGAGGAACATTTCCAGCAACCATCACTCCTGTGTTCTAATGCTACATTGTGTTAGCTAATGGTGTTGAAAGGCTCACTGATGATTAGAAAACCCTTGTGCAGTTATGTTAGCATATGGATAAAAGTGTGAGTTTTCATGGAAAACATGGAATTGTCTGGTCGATCCCAAACTTTTGAATGGTAGTGTATATTCATATAAACAATAGTGTAATATTGAAAAGGGAAAATTATGGGGTATATTGTCTATTATAGTGGCATAAACACACCACCTGACGATGCACCACTGCCTGCTCAGCTGTAATACGTACAGTGCTGAAAGTGTCGTAAACAATGGAAAAAGAAAAACTAGGAATATTGAATAAGGCAGTTTGTAATCGACCAGTATCGGTAGAAACTGAAGCTGAATCTTTTCTTTACGTCTGATGTCAAACAGCTGTCGTAATTTTACATAATAGAGTCACAAAGGTTTGTTTTACATGTGCCAACAGGACATAAGACCATTGTACTAGAACACTGACTAGGTGAAGTCATTATGTGTCACTGGAGACTTTGTCATGGTGCCCTTTAACTAGCTATACCCTAACAATAAACAAAACTGCCAGCATCTGGTCGTTACAGTATTAAACTAAAAGAGGCTCCACTTTCATACCCAGGTGCCTGTGACAGGCAAATATTAGCCAAGCTGGCTCAGGAAAGCTTTTCGTCTTCGTTCAATCAAATGCTGAGAACAAAGGGAGAGAAAATGGTTCAGTAGAGAAAATGATTTTTTTTAAAAAGCTATTGTGAGCAACGAGTGCCAACATAATTCCAGTCGACTACCGTGTCAGTGGTTAACTCACCAGCTTCAGTAGTTTACCAATGTGCTCTGCATGTGGTCACCACATGACTGAGCCTCCAGGACCATATTAATTTCAAAGTACAAGATAATTTTTTTATATCCCACTCTCTGGTGTGACTGAGCTTCCAGTCAACCAGAAAAAAACTCACATTTGAGAGGCTGGAATAAGTTTTGGTATTTTGGCTGAGAAATTGACTGGTTGTCTGGCCAACGGTGTCAAATCCTTTAGTCACTCTGCTACATGACAAAGAAAAGCTGCAGATTCTCAAAGTCTACAAGCTGTAAGAAGAAAACATTTGGCATTTCTGCTTGAAAAGTAACTCAAAGGCTAAATCATGAACACTAAAATTGATGAGTCAATTGAGTACCCGACTGACAAATCATTCTGGCTTCAATTGTTAGTATTCTTTAAATTCATCGGGTGATATTTGGTTTGTGCAACAATGAGAGGAAAACCATGCAGTAAACAGTATACAGTACTTTGTGCATCCACACACTGTATACAGTTCTACTATGAGATCGAAAATTATTTGTGAGTTCAGAATACGTGCAGTTATACCAAGAACGCTTTCTAGGTCAAGTGAATAAACATTGCCAGTCTTGCATACTTCCTTGCACGAAAAAAGGGTAAAAAAGAAAAGATCTCCTCCAAAGTTTGCCAAAGGAGCCTGTTTCTCTAACCCTCAACTTCTGGTGTGGAGCGTAAAAGTTGAGCTCCTGCTCGCCTGTCAGGTTGCAGCGAGGAGGGTGTCGATAAAAATGTTACATCGGAATTGACATGCTGGCAGTCTTTCCAACAAAAGCCCTGCACTGTCATTCTGCTTTACTGTCTCTGAGACTCTCTCACTGCTTTCTCTCTTTTGCTTCCTCACCCTCTTTCGCTTGCTCTCTCCCTCTCTCTCTCTCTCTCCCTCCCTCTCCCTCACCCTCCCTCCCTCTCCCTAAGACCCTTATAACATCCTCTGGATTTAAGAGCTTAAATGTCAGTCTCATGATATCAGTGCCACTCAGATTAAGCGCCTTAAATACGATGTAAATGTATAAATGTGGGCCAATGAGTGGGCACCATTCAATCCAATTAGCCGTAATGAAGGCGGTCTCAAGGAATCTCAAAAGCAATCATATTTCTAATCGTTTTCAGTGGCTTTCGACTAATACACATCAAATATACAGCTGAAAATATTCTCCTTTCATATGGAATTTTGTTTCTTTTTTTTTCTTTCTATGAGGTCTAAGTACCCTCTCGCACATTTTTAGCACAGCCAGGAATTCGCATTGAAAACAGCAATGCGTAAAAACAAAGAAAGGGCTGTGTTGGTGGGTGTGTTTTCTGATTTAACAGATGCCAAACCGCACTAGGTGATTATATTATAAAGATTTAGAAAGATTTTTGAAGAAACAGTCCCTTTTCTCGACAATAGTGAGATGGAGTGGAATGACGCCATTCACACCATTTAACTTTACAGGAAAACATGATTCAATGCATTGATTAGACTTGGTGAACATATGTTTAAATAACACTCTTCTACAGAAGTGTTAGAATTGACTGGGGGTTTGTTCCAGTAGTATTTCACACAAAGAAGCTGCAATCCACCACCTCATTATTCCCCCCAAAGGTGTACTTGAAGAAATTAAGTGTCAGATTACTTTGAATCTTCCTCGATCTGATGTAATCTGGAAGGCATCTCGCTATCTCTATTGAAGCGCTCCAGTGTGTGTGTGCGTGTGTGTAATGTGTCTGCCAATGGAAGCCTCAATTTTTTGGAGAATCAAATATTAGTAGGCTGCATTGACTTTGGAACAAACCTCTACGTTCTTGTGTGAGCTCAGTCTTCCTGCCAAGTTTGTCTGGTCTGTCTACTCACTCTTCCTTTCCAAGCAGTAGAGTCACTTCTCTGAACTGTGTTCAATGTGCAGAGCAGCAATAGATCTGCGTATCCGCTTCTTTCTTGTCTCTCTCTGATGATATTAGTGGATGTCAGACTTGGTGATAACAAATTATTAAACTACCTTTTTTAACAACTGCTAACTGACCGTGTATGCGTTCCTCGGCTTGGGTTTGGGTGTTTGTTTAACTAAATGTCAAAGTAAAACAAAATCTCAGTCTGCAATATCTCACCTTGACTGGCAGAAAGACAGACTGTTTAATGTTTCAAATCCAAATCCAATGCATGCACTTAGCAGAAAAGTTTCCAAAGTCAGTGGCTACCAGCCAGTAGCAGAAGATGACAGGAAGGGCAAGAGACTTTGTCTGCCTTACATTCCTCTCTCCCTCCAGGCATCCCCTGTAAAGGGTATTTCCCCTTGCTGTTTAAAATAAACAGTGTACTGTACATGGCTTAATGCTTTCTTTATTGGCACTACTCATGTGCCACAAGAACTGAGCAGCAATTCATTCAGGCCACTTGAGCTGACCCTTATTTCATTAAAGCTACTGTAATCATTTGTATTCCCAGACAGCCCAGATAAATGTTCCATCTTTCCAAACACAATGCTTTGATTATTACAGTGCAGTGTTCATTTACTGGATAAACCCATTTTTGTATAATTAAAAAGATGACGATGTGTTCAATGAGGTGTGGTTTGATGTGTGGGTGATTAATTATGTTCATGTGGCAACTTATTGAGACTTTCCGCAGCATGATGGAATAAACTGAAAGGGGACTTAAACATGTCCTTTTCTTCTGTCCTTTTGTTCCTCTTTCTGCTTATCTCTGATCACTGTCTTTCCCTCTCTGTCCATCTCTGTACAGCTCTTCATCCCCTGCTGTCTTTCTTGTCTGCGTTGGATTTTCTTTTTACCGTATATCTCAGAATTTAAGAAGCATGTTGACATAAACCAAATGAGACACTTTTCCTACAGAACTTCAGTTTTATGTAGGTTCGGTAACAAATAACAAAAAAGGCCTTATTTAACATTTTTATGAGCTTAATTATTTGCAATTTTTGCTATTTACTGTTTATATACAAACCATTCTAGACACACTGAGTGGGTAATATCATCACATTCTTATGGGATTCTTTAATCTACACTACTCCGGTTTTACATTAAAAGACCATTACAAACAAAACCAAACGCTTAAATATGTTCATCAATCCATTTTTTTTACCCTCTTTCTCCCATTCTAGCCCTAATGTTAATGTTAAAAAATCCATGCATCAGCGATATTAAATGTGGACTTGGATTGTCCAAGCTTAAAAAGCATATGGAAATTTTATTGCTGTGATTTTAAAAGCTGTCTTTTGCAGGGAACACCAACTCCCATGGTGTCCTGTGACAGAAGGAGAAATAAAATACTGACACAGCAGATATAAATTGAGATATTTTGCACAAGAATGTGACTTTATGCAAATGAGTCAGGAGGAATATGAGCACCAAAAAAAGTCTTCATCGAGTCTGCATACAGTAGAGGAAAACCCTGGATAACATCTTACATAAGAATGTCTACATGCATAGATCCTGGACAAACATAAAGATTGTCACTGCTTCCAACTAAAGACATCTCTCTGCTTGTATATTTTTGTGAACTAAAGTAGGGATTTCAAGATTTCTTACACCTTCATAGTGTCATATGCCATGGTGCAAAGTGATAGTATACTATAAGTCAAACCTTGGTAGCTTTACACCTTCTTTTTCTCAGGAATTCAAAGTGTTATATCAGTGTTACAGAAGTGCAAAAACATGCTAGAGCATTAGCAAACTAATTTAGCTACTGAATGCATAATTTTGTTGAAACTCTGATATTATGTTGGTCAAAAGTGGCAAAAATATACATGACTTCATCTATAAGACAAAAAATTTGGCACTTAAATTATTTGGCATTCACTGGGTTTAGGGTTTAGGTTTGTTGAGCTTTTTTTTTGGGCACTTTAGATTCTTGGGATTATCTGGCCTTATTCCTCCTCATCGTGGAGTATCCCCTTGGTGCACTTCTTTATGTACAAGAGCCTGATCTGATTTTAATACACTGTGGGGTTAACACATGCTGGAGGCAAAGTGATCTCAACTCTGTGAGGACAGATCAGATCAATTACCCGATCCATCAATAGACAGAGAGTAGAAACTAGCCGGCGCTGTCTGTGGATTAGCTGAATATTCACTTTTAATCAGAGTCACCACGACCTTTCATCAATGCCATCTTCCCTTTGACCAATGAGGTGTGAAGAAAGAGGAGTTGACAGGTTTGAATGTCCTTCAGTGTCTGTCCTGTATCATTACCCATCTCTCAAAATAGATCGAAGCTATCTAAAAAAAGAAACCCGTTGTCATGCATTCGCTGCGTTTGATGGAGCTTTGAGCCCTCGGTAATGGAAGTTGTAGGCTTTGCTCTCATGTTTGCGCAGACATTCCCGCATTAGTGTCCAGTTTAATTTCCACATTTTGTCTCGATATAATAGTTGCACTGAGAGCTAAAGGAAACAAAATACAGCATTTGTTGTTATTTCAGGTACAAGCACAGACTACCTACATGTATGTGAGCTGGTTTGTTCCCTAAAGTACAGATATAATTACCTCAACCACATTTACCCAGCATTTACCCATCCACAGAATATAGTTAATACACATCCTGCAACCTCTAGATGAAGCTGTACTTGCAGAAAATCCTCGATACCATCCTTCAGTTCAAGATTTTTCTGCTAAAAATGAAAAAATGTGACCAAATCACTACCCAGGATGAAACAAACTGTACTTATTCTCTCCGGATACGATATTAAAGAGCCAAAAATTAGATGCCAGACTGAAATATTAATATGTCGACTAAGCAGCTGTGGTTGTTTACAAGTGTGCATTTATGTATGTGTGTCTGTTTGTGTGTGCGCACGCCCCAAAAGGAGCCACAAGGGGACCGAAACCAAAAGGGAACCCACTGAGGGGAAATAACTAAATCATGCGGCCCACACATGTTTGTTAAACACCACAAAGAGGCAGAAAAGATGGGTCCAAAACTGTCATATTGTTGTGTGGATATGGCATTCGTAAACTGCTGTCTGACCAGTGGTTAGCATGAATTAGACAAATGTGAGTCTAAATCCATCTTCAAATCCATGTCAGCTTGTGTGTAGCACTATCAAATGTAAACCAGACGACAGGAGGGCCGTAAGCCGCACACAAACACCACAGCGGAGTACTTGGCACGCTAGGACTTGTGAAAGTCGAGGGGAAAAGTTTGGGCTCTACAAGTTTACAAGTTTCACTTTGATGCAGCTTAATCGGTGATAAGATGACACGATCTGAACTATATTTGTTGTAGAGATTTTTGCGTGTGTATCTTAATGCGCCAATGAGGGGCAACATTTTTAATCTTGCTACCACATGTTCAGCTTTTGTTGATGTCAAAAAGATGATAATTCTACTAATACTGAGGTCACGGTGGGCACTGGTGGAGATATCATCACATTTCAAAGTGTTTTTATCATGTATGTGAAGGAGTTGGTGCGCTATGTGAGTTTCAACCACAAAACATAATAATTATTGAAATCTTTTAAGTGCAGGAGCCATGATGAGATACAGCAGCCAGTACAGTTGTTGAGCCTTCAGGCTGTCTCTGCCTCTCCCGACATGTCAACATATGTGACGTGCCCTTATTTTCAACACCATTAATCTGGAATGGGAAGAGGAGAGAAGGGAGTTGAAACGTAATTCAGTAGCGTTTGACTCAGCATTTTGTCTTGGAAGTCATCTGGGGACCGTGTAAATGGAGAGCGTGTCGCACGTCGGCCATTCTTAAAGTCGGCCTGCTTTTATGAATCACCATTAGATGACCGGATTGAGAGTGAGTTGAACCGGACCCAAAGAAAACAACAAGTATGTCCTCTGGTGTGTGGTTCCTTCCTGCTATGAAAAGGCCCTCTGCAATGTACTTAGCATAGTAACAGCATATACACAGAAACCTTACTAAACTAGTCTCTGGGGAAAAAAAATCAGTAAGCTGACATTAACTGCTGGTTGTACCCAAACAAGACAGATTTAAGAGACTTAAGACTGCCGAGGGCCAGTCCTAAATTGCTCCTGATTGGTCACAACTAAAACACAGAATAGTTCATAGGGAATCTAGATCACATGACCACAAAATCTCCCTCCCTCCACCCTGGTCAACAATTAAGGAGAAATCCCATAATCTCTTAGCAATAAATAAATAAACAAACAGAACATAACCAAGAACCACTACTGCACCTACTTACAGACTCTATTTGGGATAAATAGATATATTTAATCTACTGCTATTAGCTTAGCTGTGGCTCTTCTACAATCTTACGTAAGCTTTATTTGTACACACACATATATATATATATATATATATATATATATATATATATATATATATATATATATATATATATATATATATATATATATATATATATATATATATTCAAAGGATTCACCTAATATTCCAGTCAGAAGCAACAATAATCACATTAAGTGCTTCTGCAACAACTTTCTAACTTCCCTTCTTTCCTGAGAACTAGTGTTTTAAAAAATCTGACTTTCTTTATTGAAGAATTACTGAAGGACTTGCTTTAAAAGATGCAGTAGAATAAAATATGCAGCCAACTATTATTTTCCCTCTGTTTCCTTCTGTCTTTCATTCTTTCCCTGTATGTTTCTCTCCCATACTCCTTTTCTCTGTAGCAAGCAAACACACATCAAGTGCCGTACTTTTTTTTTTTTTTTTTAACGAGTTTTTCTGTCTCTCTCTTGGTCTCTTGCTACAGAATGGTAATTTTCTCCTGTTCAGTTTTTTGGCTCCTCTCCAGTGTAATCACTAAAGGGAAATCACCCCTTAAACACTTCGGAGTGTTTGGCCCTTAATTCATATTGCATGAAATGAGCATGCAGCTTTGTTCATGAAGGGAGAAAAAACTAAAAAAATGCCATGCTGTCGGTAGAACTTGTCTAATACAACCCACAGATGGGAGGACTAATAACTAATGCCAGGGCCAAGAGAATAAAACAACAATAAAAATGGACCTGTGCCTGATCTGACAGTTATTTTGCGATTAAGACACCTACTAATCTGCAGATATGGAATATTTCATATATCATGCAGGAATCCCACGACTGTCCTGCAGCTCCTCAGTTAATCCTCAGGACTTTACCTTTATTAATCTCTGCTCTATGCTCGGCTACAAACACAGACCTACTCTGTGCTTTAATTGTGCATTTTCATTAATTCTTGACCACTACTTTCAGGTGTGATTGTGCATGATTAGTTCTTTGTGCATAAAATCGGACCATCTGTTTTAGATCAACCCTGAAATTGTGCTCAGCGGTGACTCTATGTAAATAGAACAGTGAATATTTCTGCCGTCTGATTGACTCTCAGCCTGGATTAAGGAAACAGTGGTCTATAGGGAACGTCATAATAAACCAAACGGGACATAAAAATACATATTTACAAATCCAAGAGCACATGGTTTTCATAAAGGTAGAGCTTGCCTTCACTGTGCTCATACAGTGTGTACAGTTCTAAGGGACAGAAAGAGAGGGAAACAAGTTCACATGTGTTTGTTTTATTGATTTCCTAAGCGTACAAGTTCTCCAAGGCTTTGCTCTCCTTGTACATTATGACACAGGTATGTGTTAGAATATATTAGTTTAACCCTTGGTGGTTTCAAACCTTCTTTTTTTTGTGCTTTATATTAATGACCTGGCTTGTACAGTGCAATCATTAAACTGGGGTGTTGGGGAAACTATATTACGTATCCTGCTGTATGCCAATGACATTGTTGGCCTGGCTGAGAATGTGCATACTGGGCAGAAAATATTGTCTTATATGTGTAGGCAGAGGCTGTCCATAAACGAAAGCTGAAAGAAACTCATGCTAGCACATCTCTGTTGCATTTTGGATGTAAAGAGCAGAAAACAGACAAATATTTTGCTTTTTATGTTGACTAGCATATGGCTTTGTGTGTGGTCAGTATTGACAGGATACATGACAGGTTGTTAATATCCTAAACAAATATTATAGATAAATGTATCACAAAATGGACTTTGGAAAACTTATAAATATGTGTTTTGTATACATAGGTTTTAAAAAGTTCAGAAAATGCACTGTGCAGAGTAAATATGACAGATTATTATGTAGTTTTTAGGAAAAAATGAAATTTAGAAACTGCGTAATGATATAAAGGGTGAGAATGAGACAATGGATGTGAATTCACAACAAAAACTGACAGTTTGAAAAGGAGACTTTTTTAATGTTCCTGCTTGAAGTCGTTTCCTTGTGAGAAGGAAACGTGTCTTTGATACAAAGGTGTCTTCTCACATTATGACTGTCAATGAATGGCATCACAATGAATTCAAAATTCACATGAGTGCAGCTTTAACGTTGTGCTTTTTTTAGGCTTCAACATTTCTTTAAAGTAGTTGCGCGTCTGTTATGAAACCTCAAATTGAAAGCACTGGGTATTACAGTAAAGTTTATGACATATTTTTGAAATCATTTCCGGGTAAACACCTGTTATTAATGGAGATCAGATGACTTAGTATAAACCAGTTTTTCTAGCAGTTAGTCATCTGACATGCTCCATAACAGCTGCATGACAATGGCAATTATTACGGCTTGATGATCAGAGACAAAGTAGTTACAAGAACAAATTCGGTTTTTCCGCAAATTCTGATTACAGTGGCTTTCAATGTTGTCTTCAATGAGCCTTTCTGACAGCAACTTTAAAGAGTTAATTTGAATTTTTTTTAGGTTTCTGTGCTTCTCTAATCTGCTGACCGCCATCGACTGACTGAGGATAAGCACCTCACACAACACTACTGCAAAAAGCATGACAAACCCCTTAAATGCACCGTGCAAACCCTGACACAGGCACTTTGAAGTGTAGTCATGTGTGTCATGCTACAGAATAGTGGTGATGAATGGGGTCTCCATGTGTGACAGGGCACATTATAAACTCACCACATTTTCCTGACTCAGTATTGACCAAGGTTAAGTACTAGCCAGTAGGTCATATGAATAAATATGTCATCACTTTTGACAGTTTCCCCATCTTTCATGTTCTGCAGTTGCATTGCTCTGTACTGTACACCGTGGCAGGTTCTGACAGTCATCTTACCCACTCCACCTGTCAAACAGGCAATCACAAAGGCAACTGAAACTCTATCAGCATCACATCTGAATAAGAGGCTTCCTGAAATACTACAAGGCACATGTGCTGACACTGGAGCAAGTGTATGTAATAATACAGTAAAGGAGGAAGAGCTTATGTCATGCCAGCTGCATTTACAACAAGCTGAAAAAACATTCTTCTCATCTAGTTTCCAAAAGAAACTAGACAAAAGTATAATTTGAGGAAACAAGGCCTTTTTTTCTTGATACCGGACACAGATATGACAGAATGGCGTCGTGATGGCGAATCATGGTCTCCTTTAGGATAACCAGTGTCACCCAGTGACATGTCCAAACTGCTTGTACTGCAGAGCCCTGCATCATGTCCACAGAGTTCTTGATGCAAACCCCCAAAATCAATAACCCACTGACGAGAAAACTAGATTTTTGAAGACATGTGACTTCTCTCTCTGTGACTACTGACAGCGAACAGCAAAACTGACCACATTTGTTTTCCATATTCAAACACTAGGACTAAGATGGTTGAAATACTGTAAGAACAGCACTGGTTCTCTTGAGGAGGCAGAACAACCTGCATCAGTTCCTTTTTACATGTTTGCTAATGGAAGTATTTATTAAAGCAGGGACCAGCCACATCTGATGAATTTATTTGCATTCAGAAAGCAGGTTGGATGCTTAAGCAACTTAAATGCAACAATGATGCAAACAAAAGGCATTAAATCATGAAATAGTGAATAATCATACTGTATGTTTCTACAAGTGTCGATTAAAAGCTCATTAGCATCAATTAGATATATTTTTGCAACAATTCTGGAGGAATAATGCACATGTTTGATGTTTGTGACAATGTTGAAACGAAGATTTTTTTTCCATTCTGGCTGTGAAGCTTCACAGAATTCAGAACAGTTGTGGACAATTGTGTTTGCGTGCAAAAATGCACATATCTAAAATTCATTGAGAACAAACAAGAAGCATTAGCAAGCTGAGCTAAAGTCTTTTTAATTCAAAAAATGCTTCCTTGTGCTCGTATGGGCAGCGTTTCCTCACTGAACTGCAGAAGAGAGATGCATCCTGGTAGCTGAATGTAGGTTTGTTGCTGGGAAAACAACAGCACACCTACGTGACTGCAAGGATGAAGTATTTGGCTGTCGCGAATTTGCTTGAACTGGAACATGGACTGTGGATTTCACACTTAATTTCTTACACCATAGTAGCACTGCTAAAATATTATTTGAGGGAATGAGAACAGTAACTAATAACTCTTGCAATCTATACATGACAAGGGAGTCCATTTAGAAGGATAAGATTTAAAAACTACTTGCATTTATGACCTGAGTTTTGAAACTTGTTTATCTATGTTACAGTTGGGTAGATAATAGAAAGATAATTAAAGTGTCTGGGAAATAGTGACATTAGACTGAAGGAATGCACTGGATACACCTGATTCGTGTCCTACATCACAGTTTCCCACCGTTTCTTCGTTATTATCGTAATGCCTCTCTCATGATGCTAAACCACAACAGGGCCGACATCAGTCTGGGAGTGTGTCTGCATGCGATTAGACAAACAACAAAATCACGATTTGAGTGTTCTTTCCCTCTCCTTGCGCTGCTGAAAGCTCAACATTATGGTATTATGGTGAGTCAGCTTCTTTCTATTTCTCCAAGGTCCAGTAGCTGAGCAAGATTGTGAATAAAAGAGAAAGGTCCTGCTTAACAGTCAAAACCCAAAAAAGCCCCAGACTGTCTTCCTTGCAGAGCAGCTGCAGCTGTAGCCAAGTCAGAGGAAGGCAGGCAAAACAAAACAAAAAGCAGACAGTGAACAGGGAATGCTTGTCTCTGCCAGGTACAGTGCAGTAAACTCTATAGGGAGTCTCAGAGCTGTGGACAGCACTGACTTCATGCATTGGTAGAGCCCTATTAACTATGGAGGACTAAAAGTGACAAAATTAAATAAATAAATACATCATTAAATAATTAATTAAATATGTCATTAATTAATTAAAATTGAAATCAAATGTCATTAATTAATTAATTAATTAATTAATTAATTAATTAAATTGGAATTAAATACATAAATGTGTTATTAAATATGTCATTAATTAAAATTGGAATTAAATACATAAATGTGTTATAAAATGTCATTAATTCATTAAAATAGCAATTCATTTTAGGTTAAAAATATATATATATATTATTATTTCACTATTTAATTAATTATTTCATGGTCCTTGTGTTGCAGGGGATCATGAATTTATTTTATCTGTCAACCTCGCCCGTCAAAGTCGGTGGGCGGATCCTAACACCTGATTGGTTACCCTGCACATCAAGTCAAGGCAAATCGATTCCAGATAATGGATTGATGCAGAGCTTGTGAACACATTCCGATACACTGGGTGGCGCTATTCACCTCTACGTTGCTTTGGATACTCAATAAAACAAAACTTTATTGGCAACCGCTAAAGACTCGGTCCTCTTGCCCAAATGTTGATACTTGCGGTGCAAGACAAAATTTCCTTTAGCATTTCCTTTAGCATCTACTCGGCGCGCCATGGCTCGTCTCTGTTTAGTTGTTTTTCCATCACATTGAGTACCACCTCATCGTGGGTGGAGTCGTCATAGCACGGCGGCCCGAAAGTCCTTTACCGTCATTTCTGTGCCACACAAACGCAACGACAACAATGGAAATGGAGGCGATGGTTCACCTGCTGCTCGGTCTGTGGCTTTCTGTCAGATTCAAAGTAATAGAAGAGTCGGAGAAAGCTGAGAGCGGCGAGTCGAAACACTGAGGAGACACACAGGAGAGTTTGGGAGGCGATACAGCAGCATCAAGCTGAAGACAAAGAGGATACGAACTAGACGACATATGAGGGTAAGCTAATGCTAGTTCGCTAGCTATTGTGTATCAGTCCTGTGAACGACCCTGTAATGGCTGCAGTTTATCGCTATTAGGTATTAAAATATGTATGCTGTGTATGTGTTTCAGATGCTCTCTGATGAGACTTCATGGGATTTACCTGAAGCAGCAGCACATGAGCCTGCAGTGGCACAAGGTGTAGAGGAGGAGGCAGAGATGTACGGGATGCACTGATGCAGGACGTGTCATGCAAAAGTTAAAAGTTATTCTTCTTGTTATACTTCTGTTTTTCAGTTCCTGGACCGGTATTGTTTTCTTTAATGCAATTCTGACAATAAACTTTTGTACCTTTTGCAGATGTGTCTATGCTATTGTTTGTTTGTGAAGGTTAGCAAGATTACATGAGAAATTAAACGCCAAAACATAAAACAGCTGTTTCAAGACGCCACATTATCGGCTCATCTCAGCTCGCTGGGAACCTCAGCCGAGAAGGTGCTGAAAATAGTGCCTGGTACCAGACACTAGTCCGTATGGAAACGCTCGCAAACAAAGATGAGACGAGCCGTACCGTGCCGAGTAGATGCTTGTGGAATCGCGGCTAAACAAAGACTAGCGGAGCCGTGCTGCGCCGAGTAGGTCCTAAAGGAAAAGCCCTCGACACTCCGAGCATCGCTGCAATTTGACAGGCTGGTAATCCACAAAGAACGTGATGTTCCAGAACTTCCCTCGGTATGCCAAACGCCCTGGTCCCTGTGTGTGCTCCTGTTGCACCCTGGTACCAGAAAACCGGCGGAGTACTTCCTCTAAATTTGCAGTCACTCTACGGTCAACATCTTGGTCGGAAAGTGCGGAAATAACTCCAACAACTTCAATAAATTCCTCTGCTTTACACGCTACATGCTCGGGGTCAGCAGGTCCTGCTTCCACATACTCTGCAAGGTCTAAAATATCTCTCACCAACTCTCTAGAAAGTTCACAGCAATCCTCCCTCAACACAGCCGCCATGTTTAGAAAGACTTCTTCTACTTCCGGTTTCAAGGCAGACAAAAGCAGTGGATTAGACTAGATTCACGTTAGTCCCGCCCACGGACTTTGACGGGCGAGGCTGACAGATAAAATTAATTCATGATCCACTGCAACACAAGGACCATGAAATAATTAAATATTGAAATAATAATATATATTTTTTACTTAAAATTTATTTAAAATGAATTTAAAATTAATTAATGACATTTAATAACACATTTATGTATTTAATTCCAATTTTAATTAATTAATGACATATTTGATTTCAATTTTAATTAATGACATATTTAATTATTTAATGATGTATTTATTTCATAACACTAAGTATTTAATTCCAATTTTAATTAATGACATATTTGATTTCAATTTTAATTAATTAATGACATATTTAATTAATTATGTATTTATTTATTTAATTTTGGCACTTTTAGTCCTCCATAATTAACAGTCAGTCTAATTTCTTTCTTCCAAACACTGGACCACATGCAAAGTCATCTGTACTCACCATGACCAGAAACAAATGCCACCTACCGTTCTGTAAAATCAAAAAAACATCTCTCTGTATCCGCTGCTGCCCTGAAATTCTGTCTCTAACGCACTTTAATTTTAAATCTGGAAAAAGCCGATCAAACAATAAGTCAACAGGATTACAAATCTGACACTCAATGGCAGTTTTCAGCACTTAACAGATTTCATTACTCTGCAGACACATTTCTTTTGGTACCAAAAATGTATTAAGGTTCAAAAACCGGCTCTATTCGTCTTTCCACACCGCCCACAAAACAGTGTAGGCAAATGGAATTTCACTGTTTTCCTAATTCACAGAAGATGTTAAGAACCGTATTTCTAATGAAAACTGCCCACAGTGATCATCCAGAGTAATGGGGACATCCATTTCCAAAAGCGCTGCAAACAAAATTACATTCACCTCTATTACAACCGAGACAGAAGTCAGAGACAAACATCTCAAAATGTGGGCAAGTGAAACTAAAACTATCTGCATGACTAGACACAACCTGAAGGAAAAGAGAGGGGGGAAAAAAGTTTTTTTGTTTTTTGAGTGTGTAATTTGAACATTGACCTCTTAATATCCCTTCAGTTTTCTTTTCTTCTCTCTTTTACTGAAAACCAGGATTGCATTACACTTCCTGACAAACACGTTTACCCTTTTGCAACGTCAGACGAGCAAACTCTCTCTCTAGCAACAAGTTTGGTTATGATATAGTATCTTTATCCTTGGGCTGCCACTGGATCCTTAGGAGCTTCCTTTCACCTCCTAGTTCAGTGTATCACAGGGTGCTGCAGGGCTACATGCATGATGTGTTTGCCTGGAGGAGCCAGATCCTGAATAACTGGGGGTTCTGGACAGGACAGGACAGTCTTTTATAGATTCGACTAAATGCTTGACAAAGGACACACACAAATCATTAAATGTTTTTTCCCTGCAGCAGAATTCGAGATACCAAGTAAATGTGGGTTTTCTAGGTCACGATGGCCATTTTCACATGTGTGAATATCATTGGGTGTCTTTTTTTGCAATTTCAATACGGGCTCATGAACAGCATGTACATATATTGTTTATTATTTATATATTTTTTTTTTAATGAAAGGCAGCCAATAAGTGTTTTGAGTTTAAGATACATAGTGTATGTTTGTGTACACATATTGAATCAAGCAATTAGAAGCTAACCCAATTTTAATCTAAATACAAATTTATATGAGTTTTATAATTAAAAATGACATCAAAAGTTACCATCCAGACAGCAGAGCAAATAGATGCAATAAAAATAGAATCTGGAGGAAAAAAATGGCTAAACTAATATCAGTGAAGGTCACTAAATGCCAAAATGCTCCAAACCCTGAAGGGTTCTCTAAAATCAGGCTCAACAGAAAGTATTTTTGGATTTTTTTTTGTTTCTTTTTTTTTTTGTCATTCATGTCCAATTGTGTTTGGAATGTCAGTCATTAAATCAAACTTAATTTCACTTCAGACTGGCTTTTCACTATTTTTCATTGACTAAAACTATCTTTCATGCTTTTTGAAAATTGCGGTGGGAATTCAAAATTGCCGCCAAAGTTATTTAAGTCACAGTGGCACTTTTCTGCATCATGGGTTTGCTGATGTAAAAATGTTGGTGTGAATGTTCCTTGTGTGAGTGTCTATGTTTGTGTGTGTTTTTTCAGAAAGAATGGAAGTTTTATGTAAAAGGCCCAGGAGTCCCCCCCTCTCCTCAACAAACACAACACACAATCACACACCCTTCACTTTATTTGAGCCAACTATGCATGACCTACTTTGGGAACCTTTCAAGCTGAACAATTAACATTTTTTGGAAGTGTCTTCCTTTATGGCATCCATGGAGGAACTGACAAGACAAACACCGGGCTTAAATGTAAGCACTTTGGCGTGAACACTTGGGCAAGCTCTAATTAAACATGAATGATAAAGGCATGCCTTGTTTGCTCAGTCAAGTATATCAGGAAACAAGAGGAAGGCGATAATATGCTGAGAGAGTGAGTTGAGATGGCTTTTCTTTGCATCCTCTCCACCAGAAACGCAACATAGATTTAATTGCTAGTTGTAGCTCTGAATGAATCACCAGCAAATTAGACATCCATCTGCTTTTATCGCCGCAAACAATTTCTTTTTGTTTGTCACAATAGCAACGGGCTCTTTGGACCAGTTAATCTTTCCTATTTGTGGTTTAATATGCACATATTTCCTTGTACTTGCTGCAGACCTCATGAGTCAGACCTTGAAGTCCACAGGTGAAAAGTCTTTGAGACCTCTTGCATGCAAGGTAAATGAGCTAGCTGGTGCACAAAGTGCCGCCATTCAGCTACAACACTTCACACAGCAGCATGCTATCAAAATCAGGGCATTCATCAACACACACAAGCATGCACTATGCTTTGTTGCAGCTCTGGTATTCAGTTTCCGCCTCCATTATGCAGTTTGTTAATAACCTCAGCAACAGAAGGGAATGTCAGCGGTAGGTAATAGAGTGTAGATCTCCAACTACAGGCCCAGCCTAGCGGAAATCTGGCCCTCTGTCACCAGACTGTGTTTCAGGAAGAAGTTCAAATGAGGACAAGACAAGTATTCAAATCCCAGGAGCTTTGGCCAGCAGTAACCACACTTTTATTGTAGTGTCAAGTCCGGCCTAGAATGTGTGCTGTTGTTCGTGTTGCTGGCGGCCATGGCGGCAGTGTTGTGTACTTGTGTGCATCCATGGCTCTGTGTGGGAGGGGCTGAGTGGAGACTTTTACATGGTTTCTTTCCTGCGCAACAAAAGCATCCGATCATTGTGCCATACAGTATCATCTCGCTGCTTTTAAAAAGATTACATCCACTGTAGGCATTTACTCCTACACTCTAGTAGCACAAGGTAAAAAACATCCATTCATAAAGCTGTAAAAGAAACGCTGCTTTTCACTGTGCCTTCATGGCCATACCTGCTAAGATAACACTGGATATTCTTGATCCCATCGTGCATTTAAGGTTATATTTTCTCCCTTTTGGCTAAAGGAAGCAAATAAAAATTGACAACCAAAACAAAATCTGGAGATTTTTAGCTGCTACAGTTATCTGAGTCAACAGATGAATTCAGCATGACTGTATTTGGTGAGCAGTGGAAAAAGAAAGTAAGGGTAATGTGTATTTGACAGAACTGCTTTCAAAACCAAATCTGCTAAAAAAGCTAAAAGGCTGATATGGGTGGGAACTTTCCTCTTTAGATTTTAACAGTAACCATTACCATCCCTTTAAAACTGCATAATTAGATTCTGGGCAGCGCAACAAGCTGTAAACACAACACTGACATATTATCACCTTATAAAGTTACTGTGGTGAACTTGTTAGCAAAGATTGCCAGTTTATCTAACAAAAACAGACCAATATGAGCATTTGCATGATGAAATAAATCTTTTTTTCAGCTTTGTTTGGGTCTCCACCAGCTCTTGAGTGAAATGTTTGACTCTTCAGCTGCTCCACTTTGTTCAGTGGATCATTTTGTTTCTCTGCTGACTGGTCCTGAGCAGGTAGCCCACGATCAGCTTATCAGTGCTTCAGCTGCCTGCTGTAAACACAGTTCACAGAAGTATGCGTCCTGGAAAACCCGAGCGGGGACAGTTAATGCCTTAGAGGAATGGCAGCACAACAAGGTGCAACGGTTGGCTGTGATGGTACTTCAATTCCAAACACTAAGCTCAAGCCAAGTTGGTGATCTGATATGCTCAGGACTGATCCTGAAAGTCTTGGGTGTCCTTAAGTGATTAGAGACGTACATGAATTAGATGATCACTGGTCGATCAATAATAATCTCATCTAATAACTGAGGGATATTATGTTGTTGCTGATATATTGTAAAATCACACTTCCCATCATGGCTGAATGATTTAAACACATCCAACATTTCCCTTGCCTCTGCTTCATGCAGCTATATGTGCAAGATGCCTAAAAAAAAGCTCCATAGAAGACAGTTCCCCTACTTTTTTCTTTTTTTACAGGTTTTTCTAAAATGCCTCACAAAAAGAGCTTATCTTCACCAAGCATTCATTTCTCAGGCTACATTTTTAGATTTTAGGAACCGTAGACTGTAGAATCTCACCACTTGGACCAACTCTTACTATTCATACCTTGAATGCTGCCTCTCGACTCTGCTTCACACAGCCTCCAATCCACCCACATCAAGCAGTGATAGCCTGCCCAGAAGACAGAGGAGAGCTGGATCCTTGTCGGCTCCATGTATTAATTTGTTTTGTTGTTTTTTTCCATTCAGGTGTTTTATTGATTTGGTTTTGTTTCTTGTAGATATTAATCTTCCTGCCAATTCACAGAAGATGGTAAATAATGAAAAAAATACAACAGTCTTGTCAAAATATTCCACTATTATAAATAAAGAAGTATAGTTTAGAGCAGGAAGGCAGCACAGGTGCGTCAAGTACGTCTGTGGGCATGACAACTCCTACTATGCTAAATCACGTATTTTCTGTGCTCTTAGTGGTATACAAGCAGTTTCCTTCCCGCAATAAGCTACAGTGTCGTACTGCTTCCTACTATTTAACCTGTTTACAGGTTGAAAATCTAAAACTACTGCCTGTCTGTATTTATCTAGTCTCCCATCTGTCTCCATTTCTGTGCTCCATGTGAAAGCTAATTTCTGCTTGGTAAAACCAGTTCATTTGACTGCAGCACTGAAAGGCAAGTTTAAATTGCCAAAGGGCCCCAAACACAGACCATGACTTATTTATGTGCTTGTCCCAAAGTTTAGGAGACTTTATAGTGCATTCTATTTTTATTATGCAGTGTATTTACCACATTAATAATAATAATACTAATAATTATATAATTTCAACATTGTGTAAATGACTTGAATATAATAGTCTTCTCCTCTTTGTTGACCTTTAAAAGCATTCTACTGTATGCCCTGCCAACTCTTGTAACTAATAAGGCTGTTGATTTTACTTTTTTATTTACATATTATATATACTATTTTACTGTACATACACTACCATTCAAAAGTTTGGGGTCATTTAAAAATGTCCATATTTTTGAAAGAAAAGCAGTTTTGCTCAATGAAGATAAGATGAAATTAATCAGAAAAACACTCCACACATTGTTAATGTGGTAAATGACTATTGTAGCTGGAAACAGCTGATTTTTAATGGAATATCTCCATAGAGGTACAGAGGAACATTTCCAGCAACCATCACTTCTGTGTTCTAATACTACATTGTGTTAGCTAATGGTGTTGAAAGGCTCATTGATGAATAGAAAACCCTTGTGCAGTTATGTTAGCACATGGATAAAAGTGGGAGTTTTCATGGAAAACATGAAATTGTCTTAGTGACCCCAAACTTTTGAACGGTAGTGTAACTCGCTGAGAAAACTGCATTCTTTAACAGCCCAGTAATCGGGGGTCATAATTCCCTTATAGGGTTTTCAGTCAAACAACAACAACAAAAAAACATGAACTATTCACTTTCTTATCTCATCTTCAACCACATGACTGAATTAATTGTACAATAAAATGAAAATTTTAGTATTTAAAAATACACGATTTCTTCTGTTCTACTTCTGCAATGGTAAAAATTTTCCTTAACGTGACTACAAAAGTCTGCATACTGCGCACATGGCGGCTACAACCTTCAACCCGTTGAACCTTGTTTATTCTCTGACATGAATATTTATTTCTCTCCATGCAGTTTTAATTTTTTTAGTCAATGTTATTGTGGCAGCTGCATATATTCAGTGATGAGTGAATGGGATTGATTATGTTTGTTTAACACTGAACCATCATCCTATTAGCTCAAATATATCTTGCTTGAGCGCACATGAAATGATTCATACTCAGTGACTGTCTGGGCTACACTTAAGATATCATCAACAGGAATTTCCACATACTCCTCAGACTAAGGGCTAGAAAAACATGAACCTGTTACTTGAAGTTTGCCAGCATATGTGCTTAGATGATATTTAGTACAATTAAACGATCATATTCTTTCCTTAATTACTACTATCCAATTAAATATTCCATGGCACACGTAAGAATGCACATAATTAAAACACTTGCATGCAACAACAGACTATATCATTGCCACATTGCTACATCTGAGTCAGACAAGATCCGCCGCCATTCCCCAACAGCTTCACCTGTAACATCCCCCTCACAACTCAAAGAAGCAGCTGCCCGCTTTATTGTCAGGGACCCATAATGCACTGGGAGCCCCTGTGCATGCCTGGTGTTGGGATTTAATTGGATATTAGTATCCAGCAGTGTCTGAATTAATCAAATCATTTCCATCCATTAATTTAGTGGAGGAACATACAATTAAAGTCTTATTAGTGTGCTCTCAGGAGTATGCCTTTTCATCCCTCTGCAGAACATTGAGAGTTGGCCAGAGTCCAGTGTAAAGCATTCTCCCTGTTTGAATCTGGTGCTTCCTCGTGATAGCCAGTCTGTCCATCTACAGAAACTGGCTGCGAGCTTAAAGCTGTGAAAAAGTCCAGCTTTAACAAGGTGCTACTTTTCTCATGTCTATAGCAAAGGCTAAAACTTTCAACAAGAGCTTGTCTAAATCAAAATATTCATTGTTGTGTTTCTATTTTTATTTTCTTTACTATTTGTCAGATTATGAGTGCTGACAAGTTTTAGAGGAATTCCATTTAGTGAAACGTTACTGCTAAAACCAATACAAAAATTCCCTAAATAGGGTGAAAAGAGATTTGGAGATTTAAGCAGCAAGCAAACATAATCCAGAGCCGTAATGTAGGTCATTTTATGATAATTTCCATATTTAGATATTTTATAACCTGTAGTGTAGTGCTCTGTAAATATTCTTCCTGAAAATAAATACAGAAAATAAACTTTTTTGTGCTAAAGACATTCAAGAGAGAAACCTTCAGCATCCAAACCTCTAATAACACAGAAAGCTCCATTCTGGCTACCTAGTTTGGCTTAGAATTAAGTTTAAACCCAACGTCACAAAAAAAAAACAAAAACATCAACTCCAGGACTCCTTTTTCCGTTCCTCCTCTCTTGTGAATCTAAGTTAAAACGTTTTGCACAAAGTAATCCAGACTGCTCAGATGAGCAGCCATTTTTAATTAAAACCATTTACAGAGGAAACCAAAGTGAGAAAAAAAGAGCCAAGGGATTTAACACTCTGTCATCCAAGGCTTCAGCGGATCAAAGAGTTTTAGTTGTGCTTTTTAATAGTTACGTAACATTTTTGCTATGAAATATTGGGCCTGGGCAGCATCTAGTCAGTCCAAAGCTGGACAGCACCACTAAATTTCCTGCAGTGCACTTTGAAATTTCAGGCAGGATAAAATAAGGGTATGTTTATGCCTAAGTATAGCTGTCAATCAATACAATACTACTGGTGTAACAGGACACTGGAAGGAGGAAGCAACTTCTGAAAAACAGTTTGACATTTCTGTCTGTTTATGCAGCATATTTGTGTATGTGTATGCATTGTATGTATGTATGTATGTATGTATGTATGTATATTTGTGCTCCTGTCTGTCTGCCTCCCTGCCTGGCTAGCTGGCTGCCATGTGGCCCACCTCTTACTGTCATCCTGTCTGACATTAGGGCTAAGCTGGATCTCATTAGGACCAAGGTGGCAGTGATCCCGTCAACATCGCTTTGGCTCCTGCCATATGGGTCGCCTCCAAGGTAACGGGCTGTATCAGTCTCCTCAGAGCTGCAAGCCTTGTTATAGCACATGCACAAACACACAGACAGAGTATCTGCTCTCTAGACAACTGTGTACTGTCCATATAAAGCTGAATAAACACGTCAAACAGAGAACACAGAAAAATGATAAGATAATCCGGTCAGATCTATTGGTGAGATGCAGTATAAATAAATACAGGCACAGACACGTACATGTAGAGGCCGACACAGAGTGCAGTGTGCTTACTATGCATGTTTGGTTGAGGAAATACGAAAATCACACAAGCACCATGAATCTGATGTAGTATTTTATGAGCTGCGAAAATCTAAGATTTCATTTGGTTATCACAAAAACCCAATCTTGCTTGATATTAGGGGTGCGACTGGCAATTATTTTAACTGTCGATTCATTTTGTCAGATATTTTCTGGATTAATTGATTGGTTGATGATGTCTGTAACCTAAAGATATTCAGTCTACTATCACAGAGGAGTAAAGAAACCAGAAAATATTTAAATTTAGGAAACTGGAATCAGGGAATTTTGATGTTTTTGTCCTTTAAAAATCCTCAAATTGTTTAATTCATTTACAAATTAGTGGGCAATGAATTTAACAGTTGACAACTAATCAATTTAGCAATAATTGCTGCAGCCCTGCAAGTTTACAAACATACACACATGCACTTACAATAAAACATAATATTGAAAAAGGTTTTTTAGCCCTTATTGATTAACAAACGTTTAACCTATATTTTTGACAGAAACAACGAGCCATGAGAAGCAGTAGCAATGCATTCTGAAGCTACAGTAATTCAATTTGTTGGTGACAACCTAAGTGAATATGCAGTGATAAAACACTGTAATAAACTGACTTTTTCCTCATCAGTTCTTCCAAACAGTCTGAATGACAGCGACTGGGCAAAAGAAAATAAAAATAGACAATTGGAAATGGCAGAGCAAACAATGGAAGCTGCTAAGTCGGCTACTGCAAATTCAATCAGGAAAACTTTTGATCTAATAAATGTCCACTTTAGGATTCTGTGCAACATCACAGCCCAAACTCAGTTTAGACTTGTCATGGTCAAGTCTCACTCAAACGAGCAGAGCAATGTAAATGAAAATCCCAGCAGAAGCTCAGATATGATTCTATACTTTTCTTCCAGCAGGCGTCTGACTTTTATCAAAAGCCATGCAAGTCAGCAGGAAGTCTTTTACGATTTTGTTCAGTGCGTCACCTCATAAAAAGACATCCTGTGCATAAATATGTGATAGCAATGTGCATTTTATCATTCACTATTATTTAGTATTATATCACATGCACAGGACTGCAAAAAAATCTTTGATTTACTATAAATAAACAGCAGTACCTGTCACTGTTAGTGTGAATGCACTTCATTGTTTTCAGTAATGGTACCGTGTGTTTTATGATCTGGAATATGGATTTGAAATTCACTGCTATTAATCATGCTGATAATTTACTTCCTTCACATGCAACTAGGACACCAGAACACATTGGAAGCGCAGCAACAGTGTCAAAGTTCCAGTTTGCCAGATTGGCGGCTATTACAGATTTTTTTTTGCCTCTGGCCTGTTTGTTTAGTTTCTGCCCCTACCCTCACAAAATCAGCTGTTTATTTCATCAGTTTGGCAACAAAAGCATGTGATCAATCATTCATAATTTATGATGCTGCCAATGTCCTAGAGCCCATAAAAACAGATATTTGCATTACACAAGGTCTTAGCTAGACCTCCCGACAACAGACCAATACATTTTGTTGTTGAACATACTCACTGGCTCCTGATAAGAGGTAAACTTTGCCTCTGTGTTACTGTAGAACTCAGGGCATTACTAACAGTGGTGACGTTGTAATCACATGCTATTATAACAATGACCTGGACCCTGTCCTTTAATTCCTGTTCCCCCAGCCAGCATCCCACTGCCTTTCCCAAGCCCTACTGTTGTTATTATTTTGCATTTCTCGAGGCAAACGCCCCAAATCCCCTGTGCAATACAGGTCTGACTGTAACAAACTGGCTTTCCATCTATGAGATCCTCTAGAGAGACATGCTATTATACGGATACACTGAAGAAATAAAAAATATTAGAGAAAATGAAAACTGCTGCTTTCTAAAGCTAAACTTGAATATTTATGTGCGTTGTACACTGAACAGACACAATGCAGAGACAACCTAAAGACATCATTATTCTCCTTACCTTGACATGCTGTCTGTGATGCAGTTCTGACCCGGGTATCCTTCACCTCTGGCTGACAGTGACCCTTGTGACATGCCGGGCCGAGATTTCCAAGACTCCATTAACGCCGTTACGGGTGAAATTAGATTCAACAAAGGGTTGGACTGGTCTCTCACATCATGCCGCGTGAAAGACATTGTTCCTTGCGCTCCAATCTGGTAATGGAATGAGTGTCCACCAGAATTAACTCCAACAATGGCGGATGTGGACATGCTGTTATTCTCTTGGTAGTAGCTGCCATCAGTGGACTCCTGCTTAACCCCTTTAGACAGGACATTGTTGGAGAACACATCGGGCTCATAGTTCCCATTCATAGAGGAGACAGGGGGTCCTAAGATACCAGAAAGACTGTATTCATCAATGTTATTCCTTAGGGACAGATAGGTGGTCTCAGACGCAGGGAAGAGACCGAGAGATGGCGACTGCTCACCGTAGGGCTGCTGATTCATACATCCCTCACTTTTGTTTGGCTCACTCTTAATCTGTGTGATAAAGGGTGTGCTACTCGCATTACATTTGGAGCTGCCTAAGCACATGCTCCTGAAGTCAGTTCCAGGCTCGTTCTTAATGTACTTAACCATGCCCATCTGGTCTAAGCCAACGTTGAACACCTCCCCGTCCACCATCTCTACTTTAGGGAACTCAAAGTTCTTGAAGTCTGTGTCTCTGGTCAGCCCTGCAGCTTCTGGGCTGTTGGTGTCATTCTGCACCAAACCAAGTCCACCAGCAGGACTAGACACTGGAAACCCACCAGTGGAAGGGTTCTGCGGGCTACTGACCGCCATAGTGCCCCCTGTGGCCGGACTGGAGATGGAGGGCCGGACTGTGTTGCAGTTGTTGGCGGTGCCGGTGCAGCTGCCACCTGTGGGGCTGGAGACAGACGACCTAGTGTTACATGTGGTGCTGCAGGACGGAGGCGATCTCACACTACTCATGCTCTGAGGGCTGGACATGGGGGACCTCATGACATTCAGTGGGCTGGTGAGCGGCGGTGAGCCCACTGTGCTGGACTCCACAGGGCTACATGTGACTGAATTCCTGCGCTTGATGTTGGCTAGAGTTGCAGCACATGAAGTCTGGCTGACAGGACTACTGACGGACGAGCAAAGTGGTCCAAAGCACGTGGGAGGACTGGTGGTAGACGACACCATATTGTTGCTGCCTCCGGGGCTGGAAATGGAGCTGGAGGTCTGGGGACTGCAGGACAGAGAGGAGGCCAGCATGGATGCTGAGCTAACTGGAGTCCCGGCGGTGCATTCTCTGGGAGTGGTGCTCGGCTGCTGGAAACCAAATGGCTTTAACTTGGGGCTCTTTGTGGCGCCACACTGGTTCTCCTCCAGAGGCCGTCCACATACTGGATACAGCTTCCCGGGGCTGGTGCTGCCTCCATGCTGGCTAAAAGCAAAGTCTGCCTCCCTGGCAGCATTCATGTACAGACCCATAGACTCAGCCACAGTCTTGGAAAGCTCCTTGGAGTCCATTTCCTGCTTATGACCATGGAGAGTGTTGCTGAAGTGTGGGAGAACAAATGCCTGGTTCTGGCTGAGCCGAAGTGTGGGCTGCTCCTGCTTCTTTGTATTGTTGTCTTTGCAGTCGGTGGCCGGGCTTCCAGCAGGGCAGCTGACATTGACTATATCCATCAGGATATCACTGTTAGTCAGACTCGAATCCTCTGTACTGCAGCAGTACTCCATGGTGCTGGGGACCTGAGACCATCTGTTCTCTGTGTCATTTCCATCAAAGAAACTTTGGTATCTTTTGGTCTCCATTGCTGGCGCATTGATTCACCTTGCAAATATGGAGAAAAAAAGAGAAAAAAAATCACATTTCTGTTTTACAGTCAAGTTGCACATAAAGCATTGCTTTTACAAAAATAGCTAATGAATGTTAAGGGTATTTGCTTTCAGCACACTGATGATTCCATTTTGTAAAAAGAAATATGTTAATCAAACAGAAAAATATATTTAAACAGTATATAAATATAATATTTTGGTTATTACTAGACACTAAAGGAGCAAAATCCACTTTATCTAAAACCTGAAGACCAACTTAACAGGTAGCAAATCAGAAACATTAAAATTAGAAATCGTGCATTTGTAGATTTTTACAATATAAAAGATTACATTTTAAGAAGACGAAGCTCGCATCATGCTGTGCAAACAGTATGTTAATGTTTTTGAAAAGTCCAAAGAAAATCTGCACATGGTTTCCTCTCTCGCAGATAAAGCGTCTTATCGCTGCACTACAGGGGATGTACAGTATAAGCTCAAGAAATCTGCATCGCGAGAGTTAATTTATCTACGTGACGTCGCTTGGGCTTTTTGTTTTAAACCTCCTCCTCTGCTGCACCCCTATTGGACAGCGGGAGGTCCAGCAGCTCGGCCACAACGCTCGCTGATTGGTCGGAGAGCTGCCACTCAATAGTTATTGCTCTTCGCAGCCACAACATTGCTGCGACACAAGTTGAAAGGTTGTTTTAGGCGCTGGAGCAGCTTTGACATGTGCAAAGGCAGCATAAAATACGCACAACTGTCAAACATTTAGCATTTATTTCTCGATAACACTGCATCGCTTTAGGCGGCGTGTCAATATTTATTTTGCATGCTACGCTGCACTCCTCGGAAGACACACGGCTCCCTAGCAGCCAACACACAGGCTGAAGTCAAAGTTAGTCAGTTTGCCTGCAAAATATCCCGCATGCACATGTGCGCACACTTAAATGAAAATAAAAGCAGCTTGATAATTCCTGCCCTGCACTCCTGCTGCCCTGTCTCTGCAGGACGTGCAACTCTGCATATTTCTCCATTTTGCGGGTGCGCAGAATACATTGAAGATTTTTTTTTTTTTTTTTGCTCTGCTTAAGGTAATTTACGCACTGTGAAAGTTGGATTTTGCGCCATTTGCAACGACGAGAAGGATTAAATGCAGTCGGAGGAATAAATCAATTATTTAAATCACATTTTAGACTCAAATTTCAGAGCACCACGGTAGATATTTACCACTTCACACATCCAGGTGGCTGTGGGAATATTAAATCTGCTCATTTTTGTTGTGGAAAATATTGCGGCTATTTTTGCACGCCTATAAACTTCTGGGCGAGTTTTCAGACACGGAGCTGCTGCGTCCCGGGTGAAAGTTATTCGGATTTCTCTCCTCCAACGGCGAGGATGCAAAGTGTTTCTGCGATCTGCGAGGACTTTTCCTTTCATTCTCATCTCCACATTAAAAACTGCACACCACAAATTGTTGCCCTTTTTTTCCTTACCTTAATTACGACATTCAGAGTTGTCAGGTGGCTGTGTTGCTGGGCAGCGATAATCCAGAGGTACCAAAAAAAGACGCGCAAAAAAAAGAAAGAAAAAAAAGAAGCAAAGTCGATGAATATCAACAAATGTGTCCCGTCTACTCTTCCCCGCACATAGTTGTCAGTTTGACAGCTAGACGCACTGGAGGAGAAGTCTGCTGCGTATTATCACTAGTAATCCTCCACAGCGAAGCCGCCGCTCCTGACAGGACGAACGACAGCGACGGGTCGGACGACAGCCGCGGATAATCTCACATTATGGCCGTAATTTTGCAGATTAGCAAATCTGGGGGGGCCCGCCGATAATAATAATATTTAAAAAAGAGTAATAAAAACAAACGAAGGAGTCGGTCGGACTTGCAGTCAGAGCGACGTCATTCTGTGCACATGGACCCTCCTACTGCAACGAGTGCAACACAAACTCCGAGGAGGGGGGGAGGAGGAGGAGGAGGAGGAGGAGGACAGGAGGGAGAGAGGGAGGGGCAGAGCGCAGGTAGACGGAGCCGTCTGGAAATAGGGCAACAGCAGCCCCGTTTCACTGAAACTCTTAGGAGAGTCAGCCTCCTTAATTCAGATCAAACATCTTCTGCAAGTTTGTTTCATGCTGCTGCTTAAATCCTCCCTCCCTCACCCCTTCTTCATTTTATTTGTTCCATTCTCTCCCACAACTGCCAGCCTCTGATGAAAAGGTTTTGTCCTGTACTGTCATGCATTTGACAATTTAGATAAGAGGAGAAAGCTCAGGAGCCTTTCCACAGCTCCACTTTGCAGCTAACATGGAGCTTACAGGAGAAAAAAAACTTTAAAAAAAAATAAAAAATAAAAAATCCTGCAAGTCCTGACAGCAGAGCCAAGAGTGGAATCACCATCACATCTGCTTCCACTAGGTGGAGCAATATTTCTGTTCTCTTCTTGAGTGGTCAAGATGGCCTTTAATTCAGCTCATATCATCCATCCATCCCTTTATCTGTCATGGTTTAACTTGGGAAAAGACTGTGGTTGAAACATGAGCTCTTTATATGGGCTTAAACAAACAATCAGCATTGTGAGTTTACTGGTAGGGATGGACCTGAACCCTAGCTTAAATGAATTCATCATTCATCCATCCATTATCTATGCACCGCTCAATCCTCATTAGGGTCGCGGGAGTGTACAGTCTATCCCAGCTGATTTAGGGTTAAGACAGCAGACACCCTAGACAGGTCACCAGTCTATCGCAGGGCTACATATACAAACAATCATATTCACATTCACACCTACAGACAATTTTGAGTCCCAGTTAACCAGAGCATGTTTTTGGACTGTGGGAGGAAGCCGGAGAACCCAGAGAAAACGCATGCATGTACAGGGTGAACATGCAAACTCCATGCAGAAAGATCCCATGCCAGGATGCGTACTGAGCATCTTCTAGCTACAAGGAAATAGTGCTAACCACCAAGCTACTGTGCAGCCCCAGCTCACATCAAACTATGACAAAATGATTTCACAGCTTCAATGAAACAAACTGCACTCTTGGTGATTTTGTGTCCTTTATTAGTCAGGCAGACTGAAAACTGTCCTTTCAAATAGAATCAGAAACAAGTTGATCGTAGGACCTTCAGTAGGAATCAACTCGTGTGCTGTTCTCACTAAAGTGTACACGTACTTCAGCTTAACAGCGAGCTAATCTCCACTCCAAAAATGACAAAGTCATGTAGTAAGCTTGACCATTTACTGAAGACTCCTCATTTGCACATGGACATGGAGTAAAAACTGAAATAAACATAAATACAACAACATTACGTGCTGTCCTTTTCCATGTAAAAACTTGTAAATATAAATGCTTTTTATCTAATGCAAAACAACCACTTTTTAACATATATCTATAATCTACTTTTATCCTTAACTAATTTATGCAGCATAAGTTATAACTTACGGCATTGCCTCCTTGGTGTTGGTAATATTTATATTAACCGAGAGCTGAACCACGAACGTTTAACATCTTCTCTGCCTGCTTCTCATCGCAACTACACTTCATGCTTCTCTAAGAGAGAGTCCTTCAAAATAAAGTACTTCCGCGTAGAGCGTTTATCAAAATAAAAGTCTGTTACAGAAATATCTGAACATCACAAAGTTTATGAACAAACATGAAGTAACAACACACTCCCCGCCTGACCTTTATGAGGTCACTGTTTGATTACTATACAGATCTTGAATATCATTCCTCTTTAGGTAGAAGCAGAACTACTTCAGTCACTGGTCTATGGAAGGTTTTCGTATAACCTTGGTCCATGGTTTTCACTTCCACCTTTCGAACTCTTTCATCCTTTCCTGGAAAGGTGCATGTGATCCTAGCCATCGGCCAGTTGTTGCGTGCAGCTTGACTGTCCTTCAGCAAGACGATATCTCCTTCCTGCAGATTTCTTTTGGACTCTGTCCACTTCTTTCTCTTTTGCAAGGTAGGCAGATATTCATGACTCCAACGTCTCCAGAACTGGTCAGCTAAAGCTTGAACTTGTCTCCACTGCTTGGTGTATAGATCCATCTCTGTGACGTCTCCTAGAGGAGGTGAGACTCCAGTTTTCTGTGTGAGAATCATTGAAGGTGAGAGTATGAATGGAGAGTCTGGTTCTGTAGATACAGGAATGAGTGGTCTTGAGTTCATGATCCCTGTCACTTCGGCCATGAGCGTGCACAACACTTCATGTGTCAGATGGACATTATCTTGAAGCAAGATGGAGTCTATGATCCTTCGGACCATGCCGATCATCCTCTCCCAGGAGCCGCCCATGTGTGAGCTATGAGGGGGGTTGAACTCCCAAGAGCACCCTTGCTGGCTAAGATATCTCTGTACGCTGGTGTCACTCTGATCTTTGCTGAGCCCCAGTTCATTGCAGGCTCCTATGAAGTTGGTTCCGCAATCTGACCTCAGCTGCTTCGCGGGTCCCCTGATCGCGAAGAAGCGCCTGAGAGCATTGATACAACTTGAAGTGCTCAGTGACTCAATTATTTCAATGTGAATGGCCCTTGAACTCATGCAGCTGAAAATAATAGCCCACCATTTGCTCTCTGAATGTCCTCCTCATGTGCGTCTAGTCACAATAGACCAAGGTCCAAAAACATCCAGTCCCACGTAGGTGAAAGGAGGGCAAGTCTGGAGACGCTCTGGAGGTAAGTCCGCCATGCGTTGTTCTTGGAGTTTTCCTCGTAGCTTTCTGCACGTCACACATTTGTGTATGACTGAGTTGATCAGAGTCTTTCCTCCCAAGATCCACAGACCTGCTGCCCTAACTGCTCCTTCTGTCAGGTGGCGGCCTTGATGTTTCATTTGGTTGTGATAGTGTCTTACTAGCAGTAAAGAGACATGGCTGCCTTTAGGCAGGATTGCTGGGTTCCTTTCTCCTACGCTCAAATGTGCATGCTTAAGCCGTCCTCCAACACAGATCAGACCACCTTCGAGGACTGGACTAAGGGGCTGAAGACTGCTGCCCTTTGGAATTTGGCTGCCTTGTTGGAGGGTTGTGAGTTCTTTTGAGAAAGCTGCTCTTTGAGTAGCCTTGAGGACAACCTCTTTTGCTTGGGACAGCTCGTCCAGAGTGCGAGGCAGGTTACAAATGTGCCATCCGTGGCATTTGCCAACGTTGTTCTGTTTGAAGGATCGTGCAATATGGATCAGGAGCGCTACACTCCTTAGGAGAGAGCTGAAGGTGGAGAAACGCTGAAATCTTTGTTCGGTGAGACCTTTCTCTTTCAGCTGTGTAGCATAGGTTTTGACTTGTGGTTGTATCTCGATGTCACTTTCAGGTTCAACTAACTCGAATAACTGACCTGTTCCTGTTTTTTCTGCAAGTGGCTGACACAGGAAGGTAGGTCCAGTAAACCAAGTGGTCTTTCCCAGGTGTGATGCGGGCACTGAGCGGGATCCATGGTCAGCTGGATTGTCATCAGTGTGTACATAGCGCCACTGAGCAGGTTTTGTGGACTGACGGATCCGCTGCACCCTGTTGTGGACGTACACATAGAATCTCTTAGTCTCATTACATATGTAGCCTAAGACTACCTTATTGTCTGTGTAAAAGTTAGTTTCATTAAGATTAATGTCTATCTCATCCTGGATGAGCTCCGCCATCTCTACAGCTAAGACGGCAGCACAAAGCTCGAGTCTTGGGATGGTGGGCTCAGACTGAGGTGCTAACTTTGACTTTTCCAATACAAAGCCTATGTCAGCATGTCCATCTTTTTGCACTGCTTTAAGGTACGACACTGCACCAATTGCTCTTGTGGAAGCATCAGAAAACACACATAGCTCTGTGTGTACTGCTTTGGTGAGGGAGGTTTTTGTGTATGCACGCGGCATATGCAGGTCTTTCAGGTCCTGGAGAGAGTCTCGCCAGGCTGTCCATTTAGGGAGCTTCTCAGGAGGGATTGGACTGTCCCAAGCAGATTGGTCTGCAGTAAGTTCTCGAAGAAGTGCTCTTCCTTGGATTGTAACCGGGGCTAGCAATCCCAAGGGATCAAAAACACTATTTACTGTGGAGAGCACTCCGCGGCGGGTAAACGGCTTATTTGCTGAAGATACAGCAAAGGTGAAAGTGTCTGCTGCTATCTCCCATAACAGTCCCAGGCTACGCTGAGTGGGCATGGCTTGGTCACTAAAGTCAAAGTCTTTCACACCTTTAGCGCAGTCTTCAGGTGCGAAGGCTGCCATGACAGCTTGATTGTTTGAGGCAAATTTATGGAGACGCAGGTTTGACTCAGCAAGCGAGGCTTGGGTCCTCCTTAGCAGGTCAATAGCTTTAGTGTCGGTCGGTACCGAAAGGAGTCCATCATCGACATAGAAATGTCTTTTCACAAACTGCACAATGTCTTCTCCATATTTGCGTGCACCTTCAGTGATGGCTCTTCTAAGGCCGTATATGGCCACCGCAGGAGACGGGCTGTTGCCAAAAACGTGGACTCTCATCCTGTATTCGATGACTGGTTTAGTTGTGTCATTGTCTTTGTACCAGAGGAAACGTAAAAAGTTCCTGTGGTCCTCTCTAACTTGGAAACAGTGGAACATTTGCTGTATATCAGCCATTGCAGCAACTTGTTCCTTGCGAAAGCGAATCAGGACACCGAGAAGGGAGTTGTTGAGGTCTGGACCTGTGAGCAGCACGTCGTTGAGAGAGATGTTGCAGAACCGAGCACTGGAGTCAAAGACCACACAGATCTGCCTGGGTTTTTGTGGATGGTACACTCCAAACGTTGGCAGGTACCAGCATTCCTCATCCTTTCCCAGTGGGGGTGCTACCTCGGCATGGTGATTCTTAAAAATCTTGCCCATGAAGGTGACATACTAATCGTGCATTTCTTGGTTCTTTCTCAGAGCTCGCTGGAGAGATGTGACGCGATCGACTGCCTGCTGTCTGTTGTTAGGTAGTCTTTGACGTGGCTTTCTGAAAGGCAGCGGAGCAATCCAATTGTTAGCTTCATCCCTATAGACTTCCTTGTCCATTGTTTTTATAAAGATCATGTCTTCGATGGATGGAGCTGGCTTATTGTCTGATTCAGTTCCATTGAATATTGTTTGTCCCAGCGTCTTTTCTGTAATCTGGCTAGTCCTGGAGACACTGTCATGTGGCTCCCCGCCTTGACAGATTTTCTCTAACGTGCAGGAAGCTTGCGCATGGTCGGAGGATTGAAGGGCGGCCATTCTCTAGCACATTGGTCTTGAATGTTGTGACCATCGGTTTGTGCGCACTGCCCAGGCATATTTGTCCTATCAGCACCCAGCCCAAGTCCAGACGTTGGGCGAAGGGGGCATTGTGTGGCCTGCTGACTTGTTGTCTTACTTTATGCACTCTGATGATGTCTCTGCCAAGTAACAGTAAGATCTCTGCTTGAGGGTCTAACTCTGGGATATGTTTAGCAACTTTCCTTAGGTGTGGGTGGTGCAGGGCTGCATCTGGCGTGGGGATTTCTGATCTGTTGTTGATGATCTCGTTGCACTCGATGAGTGGGGGCAGGGGAATACTAACGTTGCCATCCAGCGACTTGATCTCGAACCCCTCAGCTTTCCTGCCGGATGTCTCCATCATGCCAGAACACGTCTTGAGGTAGTACGAAGATGGTTCGGTCTTTATGCCAAACAGATCAAAGAGGTCAGATCTTGCTAATGACCGATTGCTTTAGTCATCTATTATTACATAAGCTTCGACAGCTTTGTCCTGAGAGCCTTTTGGATACAGTTTTATGAGATAGATCTTGGAGCATGATCTGCCAACTTGACCCAGACCACATATTTCTGTGCAGCTGGAGCTAATAATGGCTTCACTAGCATGGTCTTCTTCCCTCTCCCCGCCATTGTCTGCAAACGATGAAGTAGCCCTGGATGGCTGCAGGACTGGCCCAGGATGCATGGCTGTTTCATGAAAGCTGCTGTCGCATTCAGCACACTTTACTGCTCTTTTGCAGTCCTTTGCTAGATGAGTGGATGAGGCTACACATTTGAAGCATATTCCCTTCTCCTTGAGAAAACCCTTCATTGCTTTATTTCTAATTGTTCTGCACTTCTTAAGAGGGTGTGGTTTGTTGTGGATTGGACATGTTTTGACTATGTCATTGTCGCGCTTTACTGGATCTGCATCTGAGTTCTCCAAAGAGATGTTGGTCTTGTGAACCGAGATTGGATTTCTGGAGCTGTGACTTTTAAAGGTAAGTCTATCTTGTTTTGTAGATATGGTGCTACTGCTGGGAAGAACAAAGCTTGGGTCGTTGCGCTTTCTTGCTTCATGACAGACAAACCTGGTAAAGTATGCGAATGGTGGGAAACAGCCGCCATTTTCTTCCTTCCACTTGGAGCCAGCGGACACCCACTTTTCTTGAAGTGCATAAGGTAGTCTCTCAACAATGGGGTTTATGCCTCGTGCAGTGTCTAAATATGACAATCCCAGGAGATCGCCATTCTCCTTTGCACACTGTAGCTCCATGAGCAGGTCACCAAGTTCTTGTAGCTTTTTGTTGTCTTTTGCTGACACTCTTGGAAATTCATCCAGCCTCTTGAAAAGGGATCTCTCTATTATTTCGGGAGCCGCATAGCATTCATGGAGTCTCCTCCATGCCTTTGTAAGAGCTGCTGCTGGGTTATTTACATGCACAGAGCGCATCCGTCTGACATGTTCGGCAGATTCCTTACCAAGCCATTTTGTCTGTAAATCCAATTCCTCTGTTGGTGAGAGGCCTAGCCCTCTGGTGGCACTGGAGTAGGATGAGTGCCAAGCACGGTAGTTTTCAGGTCTGTCATCTGTGAAATGAAACTATACACGATACGGAAACTGATATCAGCCTCTTTAGCTGCTTTACGCTCACCAGATTTTGTTTGCATTCTGTTTAGTGCTGTTCAAGTAGTGTAGGGTGGGTTTAACTGAACTTTTCCACTAAAAAACCTCTGATTGTTGTGTCTCCAGAGTGACGAGAGCACTGAGTGACCCTAAACAGTAAAGTCGTGCACTGTAAAATCACAAAAAATGAGGTGATAAACATAAAACATACTGTAGAAGTGAAGCTACTGTAGAAGTGAGGCTATCAGCAGCTCTGGACATCTGGACTTCTATTGTAGGTTCTTGAAGACATTTCACCTGTCATCCAAGAGGCTTCGTTGGATTATGCCCACCAGATTTCATCTGCTTGCTGTTTGGTACTGTGGAAGTGGCATAAAGAGGGTTGAACTGAGCTTCAGCTTTCCCACAAAGAAACTACTGATTGTTGTGTCTCAAGAGTGATGACAGCGCTGAGTGACCCAAAACAGTAAAGTCATGAGCTGTAAAACCCCCAAAAATGAGGTGAAAGACACAAAAACATACTGTAGAAGTGAGGCTAACAGCAGCTCTGGACTTCTGGACTTCTCTTGTAGGTTCTTGGAGACGTTTCATCCAAGAGGCTTCTCGGCTGAAACATCTTCAAGAACCTACAAGAGAAGCCTGGTTGATTTCTACTGAAGCTCCTACGATTACCATGACCTGGATGACTGCCAATCTACACAGACTTAAACAAACTGACATGAAATAAAAATTCATAAAAAAGTTATTTTCTCATATGGATATTTGTGGATAACATTCATCACTGATGATGCATCCAACATCTGCTAACCATGTGTTCACATCTGGTGCTGTGGGTTCATAAAAGCATAACGCACCAGAAAAGGATTTTTCTTAAAAGGCAGCCAGACTAAAGGAGACATACAGTATACCCACACTTAGCTCAGCAGGTCTCAGACACAGTCTAGTTGGTATACTGTAACTTAGATCAGATGAGATCACTATAGCGCACTGATAATTTCCATTGGTGCGCTCATGACAGAGTACAATGTGTCTGTGTTTATCTGTGATACCAACATCAACAAAAATATCCATCATTCGGATTAAGTTGTTATTTACATTTTACTGCCCATATCTCGTGGCACTGATGTGAGCAAAGACTTCCAGCAAACATCCAATAATCAGTTTAATTTCTGCAGTTGTCAGTCACATCCTGGAGTGTTTCACATGGCTGCATAAAAGGATGCACGTAGGGTTTAGGCGGTGAGAGTGGAGCTATATACAGTAGTTTCAATGTTTCTCTTCACTGCTTGTCTGGCTTCTCCCTGCCAGCCTGTAGCTATTACTCAAGCAAGGCAGCAGCAGTTAGATTAGTCAAAGCCAACCAAGCAACACTGCCCGCCTCCCTGATCTGCCTGTTAATCACCCATGAATGGGGACTTGCTTCAGAAAAAAAGCAGGAGAATGGAGATATAACCAATGATTCCTATGCCCATTCATGCAGCTCCCTCTTGTCTATTGCACATAATGGGTGCCGCTCAAACACATCGGAGCAAATCTGATTTAGCTTTGCAACACAGATTTTCTTCCACAGTGACAGAGTCGTAAGAATTTGCAGACTGACAGCAGAACACGGCTGATATGAAATCTGTAATAACTGGCTCCCTCATTGGTAAAAATTGAACGCAACTCCCTTGAATCTCACTGGGCTTTCAACCGCTGTCAATCTAGACAAATCAGTGGTAATTGCACTAGCCTGAAAACACTGTACATACATGAGAGTTAAAAATAGCCGTCTTTGGAGGGGATGGGAAGAGGAGGGGATCTTTCAAATGGGTGATTGCTATGATTAGGAGCAGGCTTTCACTCCACTTTAGACACATAGCAGACAACTCCAGTAGCTGAAAGGCCCAACTGCATAACGGAGGAGTGCAGACTGCGCCTCATGGGGACAGGTGAATTGGAGCATGTTAACTCTGAAACAAAACACTCGTCAGCTCAGCAGAAGACCCCGTCCCCATCGGGTGTGGTAATTACAGAGGTAGTTTTAATCAGAGAAGACGTCCATCCTCCCTCAGCTGCTTATTGTTTCAGTCCAGCAGAGGTTTTATTCTTCATATCTAAAGTGATAATGCTGCAGCTGCCCCCCATTGAGCTACTCACATTCCAATTCCTGCCGTTTTCCTCAAAACCTTGATAAAATAAGTTAAAATGTTGTCAGTCAAACAACACATTTCGATGATTCATTTTGATGAGGACCCAGAAACTTCTAAAATGTATTATTATTAACTTTTAGGTTGCTGTTGCAAGCGATATATCAACATTAACATTTGTGGGGAGTCATATTTCTGGCCACCTGGTAAATGTAAGTCCAATATTCACTCTGCTTTCTACTGTTTTTGGTCTCCACCAACTCCTGTGGGTAAAAGGGTCAGATAAGGTGAGATAAACTTTATTAATCCCTAAAGGAATTACTTGTGCCAGATGTCACTCGGAAAAAACTAAATTACACAACATAACCATGCAGTGCCTAAAAAGTAAAAAAACAGTAAGATGTAAGTACAATACAATGCTGAAATATAACAGGTATGCTAAAATTAGGCTAAAATAGTAATAAGTTATGGCTAATATCACAAACAATAATGATATATTGCAACTGAAAAATGAAATGAAAATGAAATATTGCACATTACATTGACAGTGTTGTACATAAAGGTGAAAAAAATCAAGAAAAGGTGCATAAAATCTAAAGTTTCCAAATGAAAATGAAAAGTTACAAAGGCAAATATCCGCCTCTTTAGCTACGTTATGCTCACCAGATTTTGCTCACATGTTGTTTGGTGCTGTTTAGGTAGAATAAAGTGGGTTTAACTGAGCTTTCCCACTAAAAAAAGAAAAACTATTTTTTGTGTGTGTCTGCAGAGTGATGAGAGTGCTGGGTGACCCCAGAACAGTAAAGTCGTGGTCTGTAAACCCCCCAAAACATGAGCTGAAAAACATAAAAACGTACTGGAGAAATGAGGCTAACAGCAGCTCTTAACAAAGACATATTAATGTGAGGCATTGTTTCCATAAAATATAGATTATAGCAGCTTTAACAAAATTCTAAATCACTGCTGTTGCCATGAATGTCTCTGTTATATTATGCCAGTGCCCTCTAAGTCTCCCTCAATTGGGTCTGGCCTTGACGTGGCGAGGGGATTGTGCATTCCACTGACCCTGGAGAGCGATACTGCCTGGAGCTTGCTCCTGGTAGGGTCACCCTTGGCGGGCCGGTCTCCAGGGTAGGTTCCAGACAAAGACCCCAGCGTGTCGGTACGCTGCTAGCTGGCAGCCCCACCAACTGACTATCCTGTGGAGAGCTAACAACCCACCCAGGAGAAACCCCTTTGTTACGAAACTGACCAGAAAGAGAAGCCGGACTGCCCAACACGGTAACAGACCCCAGCCTGCCCCCGACCAACAACCTTCGTCACAGGACCCGTGTTGCCACATGGAACGTCCAGACACTCCATCGCCCCGGATATGCCACCTTGCTGTCCCGAGAGCTCTGCCGCTACAACATCACTCTGGCAGGGCTCTGTGAAGTCCGATGGCAAGGCAACGGTGAAATAACAGCAGGCAACCATTGCTACATCTGGAGTGGCCCTGAGAGACGGACAGGCCTATACGGCGTGGCACTTGCCATCCCAATGGCCCTCCGCAAGTCGCTCATCAGCTGGACACCCATGAGCGACAGGTTGCTGTCTGCCTGCTTTCTCCACCAGCACGACAAGCTGACAGTAATCGTTGCCCCCACCGATGTCGCTGATGAGGATGTGAAGGATGCCTTCTGGGACCAATTCCATCAGGCTGTTGGCCAAGCCCCACCACACGACATCACCATCATCCTCACTGATGCCAGTGCCACTCTGTCCAGCACTGATCGGTCCACCGGCTCACCTGTCAGCACAACCTTTGCTGACAGAACGACAAATGACAATGGTAACCGCCTTCTCCTTCTCTGTCACCATAACAACCTCTGTGTCACTGATACCTGGTTTCCTCAGAAACACATCCATCACTGGACATGGTACAGCCCGGATGGCAGAACCAGGAAAGCATTGGACCACATCGTCATCTCTCGACGCTGGAAGTCGTCTGTCACGAACTGCCGTGTGTACAGAGGAGCAGAGCTTGGTAACACTGACCATCATCTGCTGGTGGCCCAGCTTAAGCTAAAGCTGCAAGCTAAACAGCACAGCAAGACTCAGCCTCGCCTGGAGTTCTCCTTACTCAGTGATCCAAGCATCGCCACAGGTTTCAGTAGCTCCATCTGCCGCACCTTCGATGCCCTGGCTACCGACAAAGTGACCGACTGGCAGACCTTCAAGGAAAAGGTCATCCGGTCAGCCCACAATGTCCTCGGACGCTCTCAATCTTCCCTGAAAAAGCCTTGGATATTGGAGAGAACCCTTGACATCATCGAGCGGCGGAGTCAGGCCCGGCTCCGGGGCGACCTGATGGAGTACCGGCGACTGAACCGCTAGTGCAATGTGGCTATAGCTGAGGACAGGGAGAAGTTCTGGCAAGCAGAAGCCAAACACCTACAGTCTGCGGCCAATTGCAACAACTTGAGCTGCGTCTTCAGCCTGCTGCACCAAGGCCGCAATGGCCCACGCATCAAGACAGACCTGGTGAAAGATTCGGATGGCAACCTCATCACAATGGAAGCAGACTGCCTGAAACGCTGGAAAGAGCACTTCAGCCTCCTTTTTCAGCACAACACCATCCCGGCTGATCCCAACATCGTAGCGGCTGCAAACGCTGCGGTCCCCAATGATACCTGCCGCACAGACCCTGTCAGACCTGAGAAAGTCTGAGGCGCTCTGAAAAAACTGAACAAGAAAGCCCCCAGCATCTGTGCCATCACTGCTGAGATGCCGAAATCAGGTGGCAATAGCATCATCGAGTGGCTCACCCATATATTCAATCAGGTGTGGGAGACAGAGAGGCTTCCCAGCGACTGGACCAGAGGAGTCATTCTGCCCTTCTGGAAACATAAGGGAGACAGGCTTGTTTGCAGCAACCACAGAGGCATCACCCTTCTCTCCATCCCTGGCAAGCTCTTCACCAGGATCTTGCTCACTCATGCTCTCCCAGCCATCAGAGGCAGCCGCCGTCCCCAGCAGGCTGGCTTCATGCCCAACCGCTCCACAACAGACCACATCTCTGCTGTTCGCTTGCTGATAGAGAAGAGCTATGAATTCCGTACAGATCGCCACCTGTACATTGGATTCATTGATCTGAAGGCTGCCTTTGACACCATCTGCCATACCTCACTGTGGAGCATCCTACAGGCCCTCAGAGCACCACCTAAGATTGTTGCCCTGTTTCAGCTGCTTTACAGCAACGCACAGAGCTGTGTCCGTGTTAACAGCAGAGACTCCGACTGGTTTCCCACCTCCAGCGGCGTTCGCCAGGGCTGCATGGCTGCTCCTGACCTTTTCAACTGCATCATTGACCATCTGATGTCCAGGATTTGTGAGCAGGTCCCCGGAGTGTCCCTCGGCAGCGACCATCTGACTGACTTGGAGTATGCCGACGACACCATCCTGCTCAGTACATCCTACAGCCAGCTGAGAGACGCTCTGGGCATATACATGAAGAGGCAGAGAGGCTTGGCCTCCAAGTGAGCTGGACAAAAACCAAGTTCATGCATGTCGGTGTGGGACTGGATCCACCTCCCCTGTGGCTTGGTAATGACATCGTAGAGCCTGTCAAGAATTTTGTGTATCTAGGGTCCATAGTGACAAACAACGGGGACCTACAACCAGAGATTACTTGCAGAAGAGCCCTGGCATCATCAGCTCTGCAGTGTCTCTGGAAACCACTCTGGCGGCACCAGACTATCTCACGCAAAACCAAGCTCCGTATTTACAACTCAGCAGTACTCTCCATCCTGCTTTATGGCTTGGAAACATCGCCTTTAAATGAAACTCTGGCTGCAAGAATAGATGGCTTTGATAGCAGGGCTCCCAGAACCATCGAAAACATCAGGTGGCCCCATCGGGTTTCCAACGCAGTGCTTAGAGCCCGCACCTGCCAGCCCAGAGCATCTTGCTTGACCGCGCAATGCCGAACCCGCTGGTTCGGTCATGTCCTCTGCCTTCCTCCTGACCATACGACGAGAGCCATTTTCCAGTTCGACCCGAAGGCCACAGGCTGGACACGACCACGAGGCAAGCTCCGCCCCCGATGGCTCGACGTTGTTGCGGGCGACCTCAAACAACATGGAGTTGCTGTGGAGGATGCAGAGCTGCTGGCACAAGACCATCAGCAGTGGAAGAAACTGGTTCATCTGGTCAGCTCGACGCACATGGACGGGATGCCCCGCCCTTCGCAGGAGCCGTAAGAAGGGAAGAAGAAGAAGAAGCCCTCTAAGTGGGTTGGTCAAACATCCAATAGTAGATTCTTGGAGCGAGGCGGTGACATGAAGTGATAATACCTATGTGGCAACTTTGAACCTATCGGCGCACACATTACTGCCTGCTTTTTATTACATTTGTCACTAAATGAGTATTATTTGATGAGAAATCTGCTGTCATTCAGTTCGGCTGATGAAGAGTTCAGGATAGACAGTATACGCTGACGTATCTGGCACACAGACCGAGTATAGTCTACTGAATTTTAAATTGGGTTGCTATGGAAACTAGCATGTTTTGACATCTGAGCTGTGCGGTCATGGTCACTGTAGGCAGGTTGTGGAATAAGAGCCTTGGGCTATAGCAAGTATTATTGTAATATGTATATAAGTGATTCTTTTGAATAAGCTCCCCTACATTCATTAACCTTTAACAGAGATCCAATATGACAAATGCAAAAGGAAACAAAACCTCTTTTATTATCATAATATAATTTTCATATATGATCAATATTTCAGTTTGTGATTTCCATAACCAACTAAATGTTCACAGAAGCAACAAATTAGATGACACTTTCTCCCACTAATCCGAATTAGCCAGTTTGTGCAATGTATAATTTAACAGAAACTGTATTAAGCAGACGAATAAATGCAAAGTTGAAGAGTTACACAACCAACTTGCAAGATTCTAATTAATTCACCCAGAGGTATAACTACAGATAGAAGTGTGACTGTATCTGTGTGAGAATTAACACTTTGCAACATTTTAGATAAGGGCTTATTCAACTGATTCCCAATGGAAAGGGAGATATCTGGCTGAGGAACTGTACACAGACAGTTAGGTAGATGAAGGCAGGCTGGTAGATGGCTGATGTTTTAGATTTTTTATGTATTACTAAGAGAAATCTGATTTAGATAGAACATAAACATTGTCCTGTGATAAATCTTCACACGTGTCTTGCGAGAGAGGATACATAAGACTACTTTTTGACACAGATTGCCGTTCACCTTAAGTTGCCCGACTAGACGGATGGCATCGTTTAAATCCTGAATGATATGCGCTCCACCTGCATCCCGACAGAAAGTCTCTCGTACTATGTGTACACCACCTGGGGTTTGTTCATCCCACTTAAGCAATGACAACTGAAAACATGTTGATGATTAAATAACATGTTTACCCTCATGGTCAGCAATACATATTCAGTGGGAACACTTCGTATAGGCTACAGCCTGACTTCAGATCAGATTATTAACATGCAGAAAATGATCACTAAATAATGTGTTGTTCAACAAAACTGTGTCAAGTACATTATGAACTGATATTCCTGGTGCCTTCTTGCAAATATTCTCCCCCTCATGCAGCATCTCGATGCCAAGGTAGAGTGAGCTTAAAAGCAAATGCTCATTTTATACATCTGAGTGTGGTGTGGTGGTGAAATATCACCACGTTTAATGTAGTCCGCATGAAATTTGGAACGGCCTGATAGAACACATTTATGAATGTGTTGCAGGTGACAGTTATGCATTTAAATGAAATACTGATATGAATAAAACACCTTCTGTCACTCAGACTCGGTCAGACGCTGTCATGGCGGTGTGTGCTTGAAATCAAACGCAGTGGAAAATCATTGCAGATGCGTCATAATGCTGAATGAACATACCTCGAAAGTGGTCTCCGTGTTTTTGTCAGTTGATCAACTTAAAATACATGATGCATTCTTTTAGACAAAACCGATTAAGCTGAAATTTATCTCAACTAGGTACACTTAAAAAAAATACCTCCATCTTAATGCAATAGGAATTAAGGGACGATCTACATTGTCTTTTCACACTTGAACCTGTTTTGTGGCTCTTATCCACGTTGTTTTCTCCTGACTAGATCCTTCCTTGTGGTGTGTCTACTCACAAATGTACGTCACTTTGAATGAAAGCATCTGCTAAATGAAACTGTGGAAATTCTGGGTCAATATTGACATTGATTATGAGTTATTAAGGAGACTGATGACAGACATTTGGAACCAATAGCAAAAATTAATATTTGGTGTCAAATTTTAAAATAACACAAACTCAAACACAAACTCAGTCGATGTGTGTTTCTTTATTTAAGCTTGGTTACAAAAGAACTTGTCCACATTTACACTTCAGTGTTGATTGGCTGTTACATGGGATGTGTGACCAATCAGATTGTGCTGTGGGCGGGACATTACTGAAGACAACAGAGTGGAGACTATAGGTAGAGAGAGGCAGCTGTAGAGTCAGGTTTTATCAGAAATCGACTTAAAAATATATAGATAGCTAGATCAATGTTGACTATATTCAATAATCAGCAGGAAAGAAAATTGGTCAACCCCCAGTAGACACAAATATCCAGGAAAATGCAAATGTTTGCTATAAAACTTTAAAATAGTTCATTACAATCGAACCTCCTACATTCAAATCAGTTACAAGCACTAGCAGCAAAAAATGCACATCATATGAAATTAAAAGTACTAATTAGGAGACATCAGGGTCTGTGTCACTGTTATAATATATTATGAAACTATCACTGCAGGCACATTACTGTGCATGCAGCACTGTTAACATAAAAATACTGAATACATTAAAAATGCAGGTGTCGACACACTCACCCCGCTATCAATACACACACATTACCCTAGTGCTTCTTCCTTTTAGTATCCTTCAGTGCTGCTGATTTGAGTTGAGGGAGTGAGACAGGTGAAGCCCAGAGACAAACACAACGTCCAAACAGAAACCAGAGAAGCTGCCGAGCTCAATGTGTCACTCTGCCTGGGATGTAATGTAGTGATACAGTAGACAAGAGAGACCAGACAACAGGAGGAGAGAGGATTAGAAAAGCCACCTTTACTCTGAAGCACTGTCTAGCTGTTTGTGTGTCATTTGTAAAGGTTACCTTCTGCTCCCCTGTCTGTCACATACAGCACACACACATCCCAGCATGCATGTGATTTCACCAGAGAATAAAACACATTTCTGAGCAAATGTAGACACCAGAGTAATATGAATCCCATCGAAAAACTCTGATCTAGTTTTAATAATCGAGGCCTTGCATGTGGAAACAACTGTGGCAACGGTGTGTCTCTCGTGACCGTAGTGTGTATCCATGTGCGTTTACAGTGTTAGCACATATGGGTCTGCGTAATTTGTGCAAACATTTTCTGGCCTATATTCAAACTTGTTTCCTCTGCTAATTTTTCCATGTGACCTTTGGACAGGCAGGTTGATAAAAGTGTTAGCTGAACTATTTTCCTGAGACTCAGACACGGTAGAAGTAATCTCATTTTATGTCAGCATCAGTACAAAGAATTAAGAAAAAACACTATGACCCATATAATTTCTAATGATTATGACTCTACCAAGGAATGCTGTGGATGTGATGATCATCGTACATTTGTCCGTCTGGTTGTTTGTCTGTTTGCAACATCACTCAAAAACGAAATACCGTATTTAGATGAAATTTTCAAAGAAGGTCAGAAATGACACAAGGACCAAATGATTCGATTTTGGCAGTGATGCAGCTTATAGTCTGGATCCACAGATTTGTTAAAGATTTCTGTATCATTGCAAAATAGCAGTGCAGCATCACTGTAACTATGACAACAAGTGAATGCTACATCAGCAGGCAGGCTGATGTTCACATGATTGCGATCCTACTACAAATTGACAAATGCGGACTTATTGGGACTTATCTGTTGGAACTGATACAAGGAACAATTGATTAAATTGTGGGGGTGTTTCTGAGTCCCATTCATTCTTGCCACCCGCTACATATTTAGGTCATGCGATTCAGTATCCGTACATAAGGTACATATGCATAACACATGCCTGTGCTCAGCGCAAGGTCATTTTGATTGTGGCTACATCTCTATTAAATGATAACATTCTATAGTGCCGTGATTTCTGATCATCAATAACTAATAAAGAAATGCTTCTTTTCTTTTTAAAAAAAATGCTGTATTTCTGACAATGCCCTATGAGGGATTGAACAGCCTTTTACATAGTATCGCGCTTTCTGAGTGCTTTTCTAGTTACAAATATTATCAGTATGTTCTCATTTCCACATGCACCTTTACCAGGGTGGTAAAAATACCTCTGTTTCCACTTCAAATTAAAGCAATACAAAGAAAAGGAAATAGCAAGGCATCCTGGCGGAGTATTGTTTAAAGACCCTGACCACTTAATTGCAACTTACCCAATTCAGCTCAATGCTGACTTGAACTTTGTTTTTTTTTTTGGCTTTGTTTTGCATGTCATCTTTCCGCTCTTCTCTCATTTTCTGCAGTCTGCTATCAGAATAAAGACAAACTGATGAAGAAAAAACTTGTCAAAGGAGGAAATGTTATTTAGAGGCAAGAAAACAGCCCCCATTCATTACGTTCTGTCTTTGCTTGCTCTGAACTCTGCTTCTTCAGATGCACTCAGTGACCCACCTGAGCCTGAGAGGAGACTGGAGGTCTGACTGTGGAGGGAAGCCGAAGCTGAGCTGTAAAATGTCCTGTAATGATCGTGCAGCTGCTAAAATATCTAAACAGTAGACCTTTGAGGGAAAACACAAGACACTTCTGTAGAAATAAAAGAATACAAGCAACCCAACACACTATTCATAGTTCTGCTCCATCTGAAACACGTCTCAAATGGGAAGCAAGTTCTCTTTGTGTTTTCCAAATGAACAAGTCTGATACATTACACTTTGAAGCCTGTGGAAGACCAAAGCTAATCGCAACAATGAGGTTAGACAAAAAAATGGCTTCATGAGAGGTAAACAACCAAAAAAGTGAGATGTCAAATCAATTAGCCTGCATCTTGTCCTGAACTGCTTGGCTTGTGATCCTTTGCCACAGAGGCAGTGAAAACCTCTAGAAATGAGCAACCAGCTTTCGTAGAGGTTTGTGCACTGATGAGCTGCATGTCACATTAATTATGCCAGATCCGGGTGGGCTGTGTTCCTGAAGTCTCAGTTCATCTATTTGTAATAATAAAGTAACAGCGAGGGTTTTCTGCTAACTGAAAAGCAACTGTTTATGTTATGCATGACTGGATATACTGTAAGCGCTTTCCAGTACAATGCTAGGATTTATAAATAGCTCTGCAGCCCTCTGCTGCAGACTCACAGCTGTTTAGAGTTTGTGTAGATACCTTAACGCACCCTTCTTACACATGAACTCTTTCATTATTTTCTATCTATTCTGGCCCACAGCTCCTCAAAATCAAAACTATAAAGAAGCTCATACTAACTGTTAGAAAATAATTAGCTCCCATTTCTCTGCTGGTCTCACTTTCCTGCTCTTATTTTTAATGTGTGGCACCTGACAGTATTTTTGTTTTCTTCAGGTGTCTGGTTATTATTAAGACATCCGTGTCAGTGTGTAATCAGTATTTGTATGCGTTTGGTTTATTAATTACATCGGCTGGTACGAACTCAGAGCACTTGGCGAAAAATATCAAAAGCTGACGCCTGTGTCATGATTAATTTCGCAGTGAACAGTCTCCGCGATGTCAGTGGTAATTAGGCATCACCCATTGCATAACACACCATGTGTCAGGGTGGGTGGCGTGTGCATGTGTGTGTGTGTGTGTGTGTGTGTGTGTGTGTGTGTGTGTGTGTGTGTGTGTGTGTGTGTGTGAGTGAGTGTGTGTGAGTGAGAGAAGAGAGAAAACAAGAGAGAGGAAGAGACGGGGGGTATAGAGACAAAGAAAAAGAGAAATTGCTTCAACTTCTTCTTTTGCAAGAAGTACAGTAATGTAGCTGTTTGTATTTACAAGTGTTGAAAATGCATTTGGGCCTAACCAGCTATATATGTGAATTGCCGTATTTTTTAAAGCTCCATATTGAAGCTCTTCATTGTGAAAATGTGATATGTTTAGTATCTAATACATAGGGATTTGTGAAAACCTGTAGAAGAGCTGTGGTGTTGACTGTTAGTGGGAATCTGAATAAAAAAACTCATAAACATTAATGAAAGCCTATGGGAGTCCAAATGTTTTCACCAGGTGGTAGGAAAAAAACAGAAATACTTTTATCAGCACAGCATGATTACTGTCCTCAATCTTATTGTGTTTTATTTATTAAAAAATAGCTACATTCATGAATTGGATTCATTTTAATAGAATGCATGAAGTGTTGTTGTCTTGTAGTGATATAAAATCTTTATTTCACCAGGTTAGGCATGCACATGTAATTTTCAGCAGTGACCTGCAGTGTGCTTGGCATGCAGCACGTCTGCAAAAAAAAAACTTTGGAAAAAGCACAGACTTAACTACAAAAGGGTTATTAATCCTGTGAGTGGGTTTTTTTCTCCTTTCCTTTTTTCCCCCAAAAATAAACAATGGCCCATAACACTCAAATTAACACAGATTGGGATTTGATGTGCTGTGCAGCCAGATGGCTTGCTCACTCACTCTCTGGCGGGCTGGCAGTGCAGCTGAGGACGAAGGCACTTCCAGAGCGGATTTGAAAGAATCTAGGCCAGAGAGAGTGGGGCTGCTCTCAGAGACTAGCCGCCAGGGCTGTCATGTTTTAGTGCACATTTTCTATTTGAGGAAAAAGCCGCTACATAGAAAGATGTGCACTGTGTGTGTGTGTGTGTGTGTGTGTGTGTGTGTGTGTGTGTGTGTGTGTGTGTGTGTGTGTGTGTGTGTGTGTGTGTGTGTGTGTGTGTGTGTGTGTGTGTGTGTGTGTGTGTGTGTGTGAGCAAGCAGCGACTGGAAGAGGAGAATTGCCTTGATAGAAATGAAGGGAAGGGGCTCATCTTAGAGCTGTGTAAACAAGCTTGTGGAAAAAACAAATTCAGTCCTCCACTTTTTTCCTGTCCACCTACAGTATATGTACAAACTTCACTGTATACTTGATGCAAGAATGCTCCGAGAAGTCAAAAATATTCCAACCACTGAAGGTGAGAGGAGAGCTCTGGTAATTTTGATACTAAATGATGAGAAAATAGTTGCTAGTACCCTGATATATACATATATCCACATTGACATGAGGCTAAATATACTTGAGATTGATGTGTGAGACAGTATACTCTATGTACTGTATGCATCAATGTTCAGTGACTCCAGCACCGGTGTGGAGATCAGCACTTTTGTAAACAGTGTAGCATAGACATTCAAATGCAACTTTCAGAGCGAGTCATTATTCAAAAGCCTAGCCTCCATCTGGAAAGTGGCAAACTTGGCTGTTTTCCTGGTGTTGCTGTGGAAGAGAAACTGGGTCTGTGTGAAATTGCAGGATTCATGATACTTGGCTAAGGTGTAAATTTGTCTGGCTTTGATGATCATTTTCTTCACAGCCTTGCTTTTGCCAATGGGGAAGGGGTTAAAGTTGTTACAAGACTTAGAAACTTTTCAGGTTGTGAACACAAGTTCACAAGTTTGGTGAGCGATTGTAGCAGAGTGGGCACAGAGAAAAGGGTATGATTAGGAGATGTAATATCATACTGGCCAGACAAGCTACTGACGGCTCAGCAGAGGTAATAATTTTGAGCGTTGCAAATTTTTCTGACATCAGATGAAATAATTTTTACCAAGATGTATAAATTTCCAACCTATGTGTAATTTTTGTTGAACATGACATTAAAGACAAGCACAAAGGCAGGATACAGATTAGATTTTTTGATTGATTATCATCATTGTTTCTTAATGTGCCATTCATTTCCTTCATTCATTTGTTAATTGTTAAAAATCCAGATCCTTATTTCATGAAACCCAAAATATTGATGTCAAATTGCTTGTTTTGTCACAAACCCAAATATATTCAGTAAGCAATGATATAAAACAGGGAACAGCTGCAAATGTTCACATTTGTGAAGCTTGAAGAAGAAATAGTTAGCATTTTTTTTTTCTTGAAATGTGACTCATAAAATTAATCAGTGATCAAAACCTTTCGATTAATGACCATTTCAGCTCTATTATGATCCTTCATAGTGTCTGTGTAGTTTCTCGGTCATGGTCATGGTTATCCGGGGGGGGGGGGGGGGGGGGGGGGTGTCTGTGACATCATCTTTCGCCGATTTACAATCAGGTCCTTTCAAAACTCCCCAAAAGACCTACTCAGCAGAATGACTCAGGTGAGGTGGCTCATGCTAACGACCAGCATTAGCATACGAGGGCTCGGTGAAACTCGCATTTCAACGACCCCCTTTGTGTCACTCCCTGGCTCCCAACGACCATCGTTGAGGAGTCAGGTGGGCCTTGGCAATGGTCGTCAGAATGTGAATAACACTGACCACACCTCACAGAGGTTATAAGCTGAGGAAACATCAACCACCACCAGAACTGAAGAAGCCTCTTGGTTGAGAGGTGAAACATCTTCAAGGAACCTTCTTAAAGTCCAGTTGGATTGATTTAAACAACTTTGAATATCCTCCATAGTGATCCTCTACCTAAAGCAAAAGCATGCATTTCTAGTTATTATCACAATGATTTAAAGGATCAACATAGAAGATCAGACCATATTTAGGGCCTTTTAAAAGGTAGTAATCTTACAGGACTTTACATTCCAGATCCTTTTGTCTTCTGCAGAGAATTTCTCCCAATATTTCTATATCATATCAAAATGGCTCCATTATCCAAGAAACAGGGCACATCAAACTCAACAGCAGATTCATATTAATTAGAAACTGGCAAAGTTGGTAACATAACTCTGCTCTCAAAGCCAGAAGTCTGTGTGAATGGCCTGAAGTGCCAGACAACACCTTCTGTTTCGATCGATGGCCATCAGCATGCACACCCCCTAACACAAGCAAGGCTGCTCTGCTATATATACACACACCAGCCTCGACTGCCTGAGAGGAATCTCCTCATACAAACTAACTTTTCTTTCTTTTTCATTTCTCTATTCTTTTGCAACCTCATTATCTCCGTGTTTGCAAAGGGCTGCAGATGCGCTTCCAGCATCTCAGAGGAATTACGCTTATTTTTAAGATTAGAATTAAGACAAAGTAAAAGGCAAATTCTCCAGTACAAAGCAACAAAGGCAAGCTTCATGTGTCTGTTTGTTTTTTGAAGCAAACGAAATAAAATTGCAATGCAGAGGATAAATTAGGAGCATATGTGTGTTCTGACAGTAAGAATATCAAACCCGATTGAACTGGGTTATCTGTAACGAGTAAACACATTTCCCCCTAACACAGAACAATACTATACTTAGCAGCGCTGCAGTTGGCTGTTGTGGCGTTTCATGCAAAATAAAAAGTTAGGCTATAAAACTGTTCCTTATCCGACCACATTGCAGGAGTGTCTTTGTTTTAAAAACAATGAGTCTGAGGCTAGAGTCTGTAAATTTTATCATCATTATTGAAGTTTTGCAAAGAAAATCCCATCTTCAATGTCCACTTGTTAGCTTTTTACAGCTACGTCAAAGTCTTTACTGGAGGATAGAGCAGATCTGCTGACTTACCGGCTCAGTTATTCTGATTTTACTCACCCGCTTGGTTTAAAAGGGAAGCATGCAAATTCATTCCTGAGCTTGGAAATGAAAGTTTGACAAAACAGTCTCAGATTTTAGCTGAAGTTTCAGTGATCACACAGTGTTGGTGAGCTCAGTTTCTAAAGAATTTACTCATCTCTTTTAATCAAATCAAATCAAGAAGTCATTAAATCATCACAGCTGTTCATTCACTGGTCAATTACTATATGATTGAAATTTCTTGAAATAACTAGTTAGTGGACTTTGACTTTTGTCCAATCATAAAATGTTGTGTTTGTCGTATGTTTATTGTGTTTGATGAGAAGTATGATTGCATTTGCATGTCGTTAAGCTACATCCAAGAGCTCAACTTAAAGGCAAAGACAGCAGAACAGGATAAACAGCTTGTCCATCTCTGCCTAAACGTAGCAAAACCACCCAACACCTCTGAAAGCTCACATGCTGCATCTTGTTTGATTAAGCTATACAGGAACCAATGTGTAGAAATTACACATTGTGGTTCTATGGGAGGGGGGGTTACGTGCTAGACTATCTCTTGGCTATAGGAACTGTGACTTCCTGGAGTCTTAGCTGGTTGCTTGGCAACTTCACACCAATGTTTACACTTATGCTTTTGTAAAGCATCATTGTATAATGTTCTGTTAGCCTCAATGTAAGGGCAGACATTTAACTACAGAACTAACCAAGTTTGCAAGCTCACTGGATTTTACTGCAAGAAACAAACAAAAAAACAAACAAATACACTTCCTATACTCCTATAATTTTTGCCTATCCATGTTCCCAGTACTGATCCTCTTTTTAAATTTTCTTCCATCCAAGTAGTGGCTGTGCCTCCTGAATGAACAACAAGCTTTTACAAATATTACAAATATCACGCTATCTGAGGATTAGAAAACTGGCAACCTTGGCATCTCTAGTTTTATTGTTAATTATTTTTTTTAAAGCCCCGGAGCAGTCCCTAGGTTTGTTTGATCAGACAGTGGTTAAAATGCGCGCCACAAAGAACAAAGTGCCTTTGAAAAACATTTACCCTTTCATTCTCTCAGCTGTACAACTCGGCAGCAGCAGCACTAGCATACAGGGGAGGATGAAAGTTTTACTTTTATGTTGATTGTTTGGTGGGTAAAATCCACAGAGGAATACATATGCATGTCAGTGCTGATAATGAACATTTATTGTGTGCAATGAAAAAGTCCTTTATATATTAAAGAATTCTGCTCTTATGTGAAAAGTTTAAAAAGTAAACACAAATGCTTTACTTTGGTGGAAGCTGCGCATCTACTTCAAGAGTGTTCCCCCGGTTTAGCTCATTGTTGTGTGGGCAGGCCCCGTGAATTAAAGAAGGAGGGAACTCTGAGAGGAAAAAGGAAATCTGTATCACTGCTGACTGCTACACATAACTCACACAGCTAGACCTGCAGTCCTCTCAGCAGAGAGCGCTTGATTTGTGATTTGTAGACAGAGTTTGTTGAAGTGAGAGTAACCATCTCATTAGTTTCAGTAACCTATCTAACAGATATACTGTTTGTTGTGTGATTCAAGAGCATAACTTTCACTGTAGCATTCTTAAAAGAAAATAAGAAAACAGAAAGAAAATATCTCCATTACCATCTATGTGAAAAATGACACAATCAGGATGTCCCATGATTTAACAACATACAGTTTAACATCTGATAGGTTAAGTCGTGGTATCAACTTCTATTTGAAAACATCACAACTGAAAGTAAGATTCTAGTCTAAACAGTCTTCCAAGTTTTTATTTATGTGTTTTTTTGCAATTTTGCAAATTAATTATTTCTTATTTCACTTGCTGAACTTTAGCAATCTATTGTAACTTAGATTTTAAAATTGTAAAACATCAGGAAAGAACTGTGAGTAAGTGTATTTATTAAACTATGAGGATATTTTGCACAGGAATATATCCATGAAACTGAGGTTCCATACAACTCTCAGATCTAAATAGCTGCCTTTACACTTTCTGTCCCATTTTCCGTGCTCTTCCTTATTACTCTGCCAAGGAATGTGATGGAGTTATGTGACGATCGATGCTGATCTGTCTGTCTGTCTGTCTGTCTGTCTGTCTGTCTGTCTGTCTGTCTGTCTGTCTGTCTGTCTGTCTGTCTGTCTGTCTGTCTGTCTGTTATCAACAATACTCAAAAACGGACTAAAAAATTTGGATGAAATTTTCCATTAAGGTCAGAAATGCCACAAGAGCCAACTGATTAGATTTTGGCAGTTATGTGATTTATAGTGTGGATCCATGGATTTGTTAAAGATTTCTGTATCATTGCGAGTTAGCGGCACGGTGTCACTATAGCTATGCCATACAAGTGAGCACTATGTCAGCAGCCCGTTGATGCTCACATGATTGCGATCCTACTACAAATCAACCGCTGTGGACTTATCGGGACGTATCCATCGGAAATGACATGTATGTTGCCATCATTTCTGATCATCAGTAACTAATAAACAAATTGCTGTATTTTAAAAAAAATTGCTGCATTTCTGACAATGCCATATGGGGGAATGAACAGCCTTGGCAGAGTACTGCACTCTCTGAGTGCTTTTGTTGTGTTTTATATGTAGTACACTTCATAAGCACAATATATAGAAAGTAATTAGAATTTATTAATCCAAAAAATTGGATTTTTGAAGTCTTTTGTGGATCAAACAGACTTGAGACATTCCATGTGTGTTGCACGCTACCCTCCAGTTGTATCCAGCCGTGCAGATTGTCTTGGATTTATTTGTCCAGGTTTTGAGATAGTTATCATCTCTAAGGTTTCTGCTTGTATCCCAATATAATGGAATTGAAAGCAATTTCGTGGCACTGCTGTGCAAAAAGAAAAAAAAAGAAAAACTGTTTAAAAATTCAGCAGCAAACTCTGTCCCCTTCATTCTGGATAGTCCACGGACCTCAACACAACAATTTTGATGATGATTTTTTTTTCCCTCAAAGAAACTGTTCCTGTCCCTGAAACACATGTTGCTGGCAGAAATGTCAAAAAGGGATGTTTCGAAACATGGACAAATAGAACCTCTTCATGGTTAGACACATTCTGTTTGTTCCATCTCGGAGCAGCATTCGAAGCAGTTCCAGGTTGGAACAATATGGTCCCATAACATCAAGTAGCCACATGGCTAACTTTAAGTATGCCCTCAGGTTGTGTTGTTGCTGTGAAAAGCAGGATTGGGCAGATGCATGAGCCAAATCCCTCCACCATGGTGCATTGTAGTCTTTTTGGAGTCAAGTCTGCTCTTGTAGTAGCAGTAGGCCTGCTCTGCAAACTCAGTGGGTGGCCGTTGTGGGAGGGATGTCGAGAAAATGTGGAAGGAACATTACATTTCCCTAATTAAATCTGTCAATAGTTGTTTGCATAAAGAGTTTATCAAATCCTCTCTATCACAAGAGTTCTTGCTCCTCAAGTATCAGAGGTTATTGAGCATCTGCCCAGTGATGAGGAATTTATCAATGAACAGCTGAAAAACAGTCTCTTCATCGTTTGTATATGGTTTTATCTGTTGCAATATGATGATAACTGGAAATGGTGACTTGAGTATTTATCATCTGGTTCCCATAAAAAAGCCTTGCAAGAGATTACTTCAACACTGGAAAGGTTTTGTGAACTCTAGAAAGACAGAAGACAAGGTTCTGCAGTCTTTGTTTTCTACGTAGTTTCTCACCAAATGAATAACTGGAAAGAGTTTTACAGATTCAATGACATCTCTTGCACATTGTTGGATTACTGCAGACTGAAGTGTATGGGGGAGGGTCTGTTGTAATATTTTGTCATGTTAACTAATGACTCATGTTGCAGCTTCATTTTTGTTCATGAACATTTTGGTCACTTCCATGAGATTTTCAGTGAAATTAAAATTCCTCGCATGTATTATCCATCTCCTGCTTTTTTCCTCTCCTGACCATCGCCTCCCATCAGACCCTATAGTAGTAACTGGCAATATGTCGAGTCCACTAATTACCTTGGTAATGCGATTAGCACAAGCCCATGTGAGGACAGCTCAATCAAATGCCAGACTTGCTTCTTGTACATTAGAGCTAATGCACTTTTGCACAAGTTGGTCAATGTATCACCTGAAGTTTTTATGCAAAACTGCTTTGGGCAGACTTTAAGCATAACGATACATTATTGAATAACAATACATTATTTATACGCTATACTTGATCTGACCAATGTGGTGCCAGCGAGCTGTTTATGACTTATGCAGATACTTTTAATACTTTAATAAAAAGTCATCTTGCTCTCTCTCTCTCTGCTTTAATATGCATGATGAGTTACATTGTTGATGGACAGTGGCGCTGAGATGCAACAAGATTTGACCAGAAAGTGTCTTTAAGGAATTATTACTCTGCCAAGGAACGCAGCAGAGTTATGTGATGATGGGCGCTGGTTTGTCCATCTGTCTGTCTGTCTGTCTGTCTGTCTGTCTGTCTGTCTGTTAGCAACATTACTCAAAAACTGACTAACGAATTTGGATGAAATTTTCAGGGAAGGTCTGAAAAGTCACAAGGACCTAGTGGTTAGATTTTGGCAGTGATGCAGCTTATAGTCTGGATCCAGTGATTTGTTAAGGATTTCTGAATCATGAAATAGTGGCACGGCGTCACTGTAACTATGACAACAAGTGAACACTACATCAGCTGCCTGCTGATGATCACATGATTGTGATCCTACTACAAATCAACCACTGTGGACCACGGATTGTGTAAAGATTTCATCCATTGGAAATCCTACAACGATCTCTAGAAGGTACATTGAAGCTGTGTTAAATTTAAACCTCGCAAGTCGTAGTTGGTGTGTTAAAATCTGTATTCAAGATGAGCTTAAAACAAGGAAAAAGACAATTGAGTGAAAGACACAAACCACCAGTAAATATGTGATTGCAAAATTATCTCAAAAAGACTAAAAATTATGAGAAGACCAAAATACAAAATTAATACAAATAAATGACTGCAGAGACACTACATAACTTCAAAAATGAAAAGACTAGCAAATTGATTACAGAGACAAAAATCAACAAAAAAAAGAATTAAAAAAAAACACCAATTCATGAAACTACTGCAAAATGACTCAAAAGAAGCAGAATCAAGATCAGATAAAACTAATAACCACATGTCAAAAAATACATGCAACTATATGTAAAAGGACTGTAAACAGACACAAAATGACCAGAAAGAAGTGAAAAAGAGCCTTCAGTTCTGCATATACACGCTATCGTTAAAAAGTTTGGGGTCACTCAGACAATTTCATGTTGTCCATGAAAATTCACACTTTTATTGCTAACATAACTGCACAAGGGGTTTCTAATCATCAATGAGCCCTTCAACACCATTAACTAACACAATGTAGCATTAGAACACAGGAGTGATGGTTGCTGGAAATGTTCCTCTGTACCCCTATGGAGATATTCCATTAAAAATCAGCTGTTTCCAGCTACAATAGTCATTTACCACATTAACAATGTCTACACTGGATTTATCATTCATTTTATGCTATCTACATTGAAAAGAACTTATTTTCTTTCAAAAATGAGGACATTTCTAAGTCACCCCAAACTTTTGAACGGTAGTATATATATATACAAGAGGACACTTATTATACACACTTACTGTGTTCCAAATATTCAGTAATTTCAGTATATATTTAGGGCTTTTAACATACATTATCCTGCTGTGTATACCACACCAAGCCGAAGTAAAAACACTCTACAGTGACATCAGCAATCACATATTCAAATTGCATGGACAGCTGCTCACATTTATTATTTTATAGCATACGGAGATTTGGCCATGCAATATTTCAACCTATCAAAGAGTTACATGCTTATATCTTAAACCTTCATCATTAAAACCCCCTCCACTTCCATGTTTTGCGCATCCTCAGTCCCATTTTGACCCACAGGAGCATATTGGTACATGAATTATCTCTTTGATTGCCTGTGTAGGAGGAACATTTACAGTAACGAGGAACCTGGGAACAGGATTGACTGTTCCAAATGCCCTCCAATGACATTATTTCAAGTGATGATGATGACAGTCATAAATTGGTCCTGATGGCCCACAACAGATAAAAACCTGCATGGAATTTGTTTTGCACACTGCTGGCCAACGAAGGCTTTCTTAATAAACCATTTCATCACTTTCAGTTAGACCAATATGCGACTTCTGCGATAAAATATTACAGCAAATTGCGTCAAATGTCTTCAACACTGATTTCAACTGCATCCACAGTTCGCAGCTCCATGCTGAATGATCTCTAAATATTTGGGCGGAATATTCATGGGAATGTCCTACTATGTTGTTTTCAACCTGTCACTCTCCATCTCCCGTGAAGGCATCATTCCTCATCTACTCTGTCATCCCAGCACATGTTCCATTTACCACGCATTAATCTCACTCAGCTTCACTTCGTTCTCTCTTGTCTTGCCCCTTGGGATACAACGACAGCAGAACGTGCTCTGCTCTCCAGAATGTGACACTACTGCGGCGCTAAATGTTCAATTGAACTGGAGCTTATTGCAGCAATCAGGAATTCATATCACTTAGAAATGTTTCAAAATTTAGAGTTGTGTCCTATGTAGCAGTGTCCCGAGACAAAGGTTCCAATACCTTTATAAACTTGTCTCGGTGCTCCTGAGCCAACCTTTTGATAAGCCCTCGAGACAGTGTAAATTAAAGGCATTAAATCATGATTTGCTGTTGTGTGAGGGTGCTCATGGAGACATCCCCTTCACACTCTGGTGGTCAGAGCGGAGGTGTGCGGTGGTCAGCGCAGACAGGTCATCCCACAGGAGTGACGGATGGCTTTCATCAAGGGGCCCACGGGCTCACTGGGGAAATGTGCATGGAGGCTGCTGCCAAAAGGAGCTGATTTTTATCTAGCAGCAGCCCCTCTGGGCAGGATGCAGGGAAGACAGAGGCGAGGACGGAGAGAGTAGCAGTGAAAGACACAAAATAGTGTCGGCCTCTATTAAAAGCTTTTAGTGATCTGCTCCTGCATGCATCACACAAATTTGTAGTACCACACAAATGCAGTGTGGAGAGAAGATCTAATCCACAGTGTGATTTCAGCTCAGAAACATGTATTCCTACAACATGCCTCACAGAAGCCTCTCGCTGCTCAAATTCAATAGCAAATGGAGACATCCTCAGATTGCAATGAAGCCAATTAGCAGAGGCACAGCTGATTTTAAAGCACTGATTAGGGGAGATGTGCCATGCTGGTTCTAGGATCTATTCCCTCACTGCACTGGGCTGCCATTAATATCCCATGAGGCACTGGGGCATGCTCCTGGCCAGTAGCCAGGTTCCCATTTATCTGTTTAAACAATTTTGCAGGCTATTTCAGCAAGAGGGAACTCACTGCCCATGCTTCTTGGCGTTGTTATGGCAACAGCTCAGTTCATCTTAAACATGACATGCGGAGGTGACCCAGTATCCAAGGCCCAGTGCACTCCAAAGTTTGCATAAGAAATTAGATGTTGTGTGTTTATTATACATTTGATAATATTGTACGTGCACCGTGGCCTTGAATTAAACTCTTGGCAATGATGACACAACTATTTCTGAATAATGTCAAAAAATATGTCTACATATATATTATACATGTGCTTTTTTATATCATCGATTAGCAGCAAGTAGCATGATCGTGCTGTCATTCAAGGTCATATTTATTTATCTTAAATTACTGTAATACAAGTATTTTGCTGCCAGTCTGATAAAATAGAATTTTACAGTCATTACAAGACGGGCTTGCTTGACTGACTCTAATTTGAATTTGTTCGGTGCTGAAAATAATTGCTTATCTCTGTAACTGCTCCTAAATATAGGATCCCTTAATCCTTGATAAGTGTGTAATTGTTGCAGGATTGGAAATGCAGGCAGTCCAATATAGAAATGTATATGAATATTGTGATGTTAATGAATGGCACTCAGGTTAATAAGACTTTTCAAGCTGCACAGCCCACAGTAGCGCGAATCTTAAAGGAGACTGAGGCCGACAGTAAGTATTCATTTCTTTCATCTAACTGACTTTATTAATTATAGAAAGTTTGTTTTGTTCCTTCATAAAACTTGGATTTATGGATTTTATTTTAATTGCTGTTCTACAGTTTTCAATCACATAACAGCCGATTAAGTTTGCTTAGTTGTCACTGAATTTTCAAGTTCAATTTTCAATATTTTTTTCTGAGCACTTTGAGGTCTTAACTTACTTTCATTTTGGGTAATGAGTTAGGGTTCCAAGTGTATTTTGACCTGGGAAACACCAGTTAGTGAAAAAATCTGAAGGTTCATTTTTAAATCAGTCTTTTAAATACAATCCAGACTCAGTAGCAAGAATTAGCCACAATGTGTCTGTGCAACATCTATAAGATCCTTGATTACAGCTCATTCCTGCAAGCCATTTGTTATTTTAACATACAGTAGGTGTAAATCTCTCAGTCCACAGCTATACTTTGGCAAAGCTAAATGCTAAAGGTCATTTGTTATTGGCCCACACTCGTAAGGATTTGTGCAGACTCCTCTGTGCATGTCCACTTGCAGCACATTAATTGAGACCGGCTGGACTGTGGATTATTTACACCAGGGGTATCAAGCATATGGCCCACGGGCCAAAACAGGCCCACCAGAGGGTCCAATCCGGCCTACAGGATGACTTTACAAAGTATAAAAATTACAGAGATGACATTATTTGCAAATTTTCAATAAAAGTAATTGCTATTTTAAATTTGTCCACGATACTGATGCAACTTTTATCTGCTTTTTATGCATACATTTTATACATTTACAAGACAGGAGGATAAAATAAACTTCTTCCTTGATAGTGAGTCAGTTCAGGTAGTCAAGCTTATTACACAGATGTGGAAGTTAATGTAAATTTAAAATAATTTCTAAAACTTGACAAGTTGTTTTGATCATAAAGTAAAATACAACATTTTCCAGTTCCACTTTCTTGGAACTAAATGTTTCGTGCCTTTGTAGATCTACTGTGATCTGTAAGTTGTAATGTGTAAATGATAAACTGAAGCATTTATTTTTCTTAAGAAATTTCAGTTTGTTCATAGTATTTTGTAAAAAATAGTTAATTAAATGTGAGCATTTTCAGAATGTATTTTTTTGCACTAAAACAAAGGGAAACATTTGAAGTTGTCATTATTTATAGGTTTTTTGCTCTGATTTTACTGGTCCAGCCCAATTGAGATGAAAAAATTGGGCTACATGTGGCCCCTGGACTAAAATGAGTTTGACACCGCTCATCTATTGTTATGTTCCCTGGGGGGCTACCCTAGACAGCCGGGCCATAGCATCTATACAGTAGTCTGACTCAACGGATGTAGACTGTGGGTATGAGCCTGTCATTGGTTGCAGATTTCACACAGCTTTCTCCTCCCATTCTACTGGAAACATGTTACATTTCCAAAATCTCCTTTGCTGTGGGAAACAATAGCAAAAACTTCCAGGTTAGAAACCTGCCACAGAAAAGATTTGCAATAAGACATTCTCATTCTATGGATAGTACTCATCTTCCTGCCTGCAAATTATCCACCAAAACATCACTATTTTGCAGGAGTACTTCACTTAGCTCCACTCTTTACGACTGTGGTTGGTTTAAAGGGCTGCAAACAAGTTGGAGCGTTTTTGGTTTTTTTATCCCCTATAGCAGAGTGATGGTGAGGTGAAGCCAGACTATCTGGTTATGCAACACCATGTGTGCAGCAAGTGTGCCAGCTGTTCATGTGCCAGGAAAGTGAAGTGGAGAGCTGTTTTGTGCTCCATCTATGATATATGTCCTGTACCCCACATTCTTGGCCCTAATCTTGTTAAACAGTTGCACACCCTGCTTTCTCTTTTTAACAATTTCATGTTAATTTACAAAGCAGCTCTTCTCGCGGCAGTCGAGAGGTTGGCATCCTCCTTTTTAGGTATGCACAAAACTATATAAAAAGGCTTGTGCAAGTCCTTTCAGACTCAAAATCCATGGTTTGAGTCTGCAGCTGTCATCAGACACTGACGTGGAAACCATGAATTGAACTTAATGTCAATATTTAAGGTGTGACTAAAATGATTGTTTGCCATAATCACATCTCTGGGCAAAATAAAAGATGGATTTAGCAATATGACGTCACCCATTAGTTTGCAGAGTCCCGTTGAGAAGCCTTGAATTTGCCGTTTTTCCGTGGCGATCTTGGTCCTTGAAACTACATGAAACAAGCGAGTGGTGGGTATGACTGGAGAACACAGTGATGGTGTTACAGTCACATCCTGTCAATCATAAATTAGCCTGGTCCCGGTTAATCATCAATTTTACTCTAAATAGGATCATAATTTTTCAAAATGAGCAACATTGTGTATTCCAAAAGCCTTGAAACCAGTGAGTGAGATCATACACTTAATATTCAAATGTTTCCTGAGCCAACAAAGCAAGGGGAGGTGGTGTTATTTTCTCGTAGACTGGTTGGGTTTATTTTTACAACCAAGGAAATTGCCACTGGCGCTCGGTGGTTAGCACTGTCACCTTGCAGCTCAAAGCTCCCCGGTTTGCACCTCAGCCTGAGCCTGATCTTTCTGCATGGAGTCGCATGTTCTCCCTGTGGATGTGTGGGTTTTCTCCTTGTATTCCGGCTTCCTCCCATAGTCCAAAAACATGCTGAGGCTAACTGATAATTCTAAATTGTCCGTAGGTGTGAATACGAATGTGATTGTCTGTATATGTAGTCCTGTGATAGACTAGTGACCTGTCCAGGGTGTCCCCTGCCTTCACCCTAAGTCAGCTGGGATAGACTCCATTTACATCCCCAATGTAATATGTATGTAATAATGTAATGTAATATGTATGCAATATGTAAATAGTTAGAAAAACAAGCCTCAACTGAAACGAACGTGCTGAACTGATAAAGCCATGTTGTCATGTCCATCTGTCTTTGACTGTGAACATTTACACATATTCCTTTTTTATTCTCTGCCAGTGCAGTTTGTCATTTGAAAATTGAGACCCCTGCTGCTGTAAATACCTTTGCAGTGCTCATAATTGATGTGCCTGCAATTTGGAACCACCTCTCTGACCACTTTAGAACTCAATTAGTTGCTTCATGCTGCTTGGAAAAATCACATAGAAGTGCCATTTGTTAGACCTCTTTTAAAGGTGACCCATGATGCTAATCTTAAAATAACACACCAGTGCTGCTTGCTGGGTGATTAGGATTCAAAGTCCTTTTACATTTGCTGCGTTCAGTATCGTGTCCTGTCACTGCATCTGATTTGATCTATCCTGAATATTTCAGGAGAAGCCCTAAAATGAAGATGCACTGTAAATAAAGAAGATGTAACCGATCCTAAAGTTTTTTTTCCCCCAAATTCACTTGAAGATCACTTGTAGTCTAATAGTGTCATGATGATATTTAGATTGACTGTAGAGGCAGACAGAGCTCACGTCGTTTCGGTTTAATATTCTGCACGTTGCTGATTCCTGAGGCACTGCTTGGAGCTGCATATGTTCTAGGGTTTTCAGCAGCCAGTGTGAACAGTTACACCTTACAACAGCTATTAATTATAAATATGTCACTAATTAGCTCCCAGCAATTCCAAACCTGTGAGCAACCAATGTTGAGAACTTCTGTGTAACCAGCAGATGAATATTTTTTTCAGAGGCATCACTGTTTTTCATTTTTTAAATAGAAGAATATTGTAAACTAAAGAATGAACTAATACATTATTGAGCATGATTATTGACTTCCTAAGCTCATTTTTAATTTTTCTTTCATGTTAGCCAGTTTTATAGTTTTTGATACATTACATTTTTACAATGGCATATTCATCTTATTTCAGAAATAGTTAATCAAATACAAACATAACAAAACAAAATTGTAAATTCAGTTCAAGTCTGCAGTAGACCATTCCTAATCAGAAATGTGAGAGTGCATTCTCATTCATATTTTTGCTTGATTACTGTGCTTCTAACATTATCGGGATCACACACATTTTGATGGTGCTATGCCCTTACGATAATTAGCATTAATATAAATGTAACGTGGTAATGAATAGTGTATCTGTGTCTTTTGAAACCCAAATGAAAAGACGTTATAGTGCCAGAAATCTGAGCCCAGCAACCCAGACAGTAGCAAGGAGTTTGAATTCATTCTCCATCACTGAAACTGAGTTCCAGCAGCCCACACATGCAGAGAAATACAGTAGCTGTAACACACAAAAACACAAATACAAACACACAAAGAGTATGGGTAACAAGAAGCTACCTGGAAAGAGGGACGGACAGAAAGACAGATATGCTCATTTTGTGAAAGAAAGTCAACATATCTTATTTCACAACAAGTTTTGATATTTTCTTTCATATTTTTCCGACAAGGAGCCAAAATTAACACCCAGACATGTTTAATCGGGTGTGTGAGTGTTAAGACTTTGTTTTAAGGTTAAGGCTACAAAGGGGTCATAACAGGGTGAGGCTTCCAGAAAATGACTTGGTTTTGTGTGTGCATACTGTGCTCTATGTGCTGCTGGCTGGTGGGCACTGTATGCGTCCATGCTGGTGGGCGGCAAATTCCTCATTTAAAGCCAGAGAGTCTGTGTGCCCACTAACATGATGACTTCACAGGACATGCAAATTTTATCTTCAAAGGGACGCTGAGATCCTCTGAATCTCCATTAAGTTGTGTTTTTCTTCACTAATTATGTCATCTGTGCCAAAACGGTAAGGTCACATGTTCAGTCTGAGTAACTTTTCAAAGACTGACCTCTGAAAGAGCTTTTTGCAGGCTGGAAACTGTTCAACAACATAGTCGACTGTGTGGATTTATAGTTGTATTTGAAATATGGTAATTTATTCAGTGACTCTACTATTTACCTTGGACATTTTAAAACACTCTTGTTCTGTTTGTACTAAAAGAGGAAGAGGTATAAAGGACCAAACTGCTCTTGTTGGAGCAGTGAAGTTGTTTTATAACCCCTATAATCTGCCTTCTCCTTTGGCAGAGTTTGTGTTTTGCTTATGGAAATCATTCCTTCCTTCTTTTCTTTCCTGCTTTCTTTGTTCCTAAAACAATCCTTTTCTTCCTTCATTGCTTTCTTGAAAAGGAAGTGTTTTTGTCCCTGTGCTTGTGGTTTAATGGTGTTAAGCTGTGAGTTCGAACAAGCTTAGCTGAGTAAATGGATATTAGAAGGCTCAGTAACAGCTTCCTTTAGGAGGAAATGACACCTTTATCATCTGACCGTTCCCTTAACCCCTCCCCTGAACAGTGAATGTCCAAGCCCAGCTTTCCAGCCATATGACAAAGCATGCAGTTTTGCTCTTCATACTCAGCTACCTCTGCACCGGCCTTCGGTACAAAGACAATACTGTTTCTGTTTGTCACCTTACCTGGTAAGGATGACAACTCTGTGGGTGGGACATTTGCTTTCTTCTCAGCATTTTAGCACAGTTGTGTCACAAAAATTGTCAAAAAATTGCAAAAAAATGAGGATGAATCTGAGCAAGTGATACCATCAACCAGACAAGTAACAAGTCACAACAGTGCAGATCAGTGTAGAGATCCAAAGTCTGTGTTTTGTGATGTAGATCTCTGTTTGATGATTGACTCTTGTATGGTACCTCTTGTCATCTGAATGACACCTTGAACCAGCTCTTCCAATAACAAGAAGCCATCTCCATAATTACAGTATAGAGAAAGAAGACCTGCTATGCATCAAATTCACAGCACTCAGATTGTTAAAGAACATATGTCAGCTGTTGAATTTGACTCAGATCCAAGGCTTGCCGGTAATGAAACAGGGAGATAAGGGGTGAGTCAGCCACTGGCCTTTCTTAATTGCATGTCTCACATCATCCTGGCCAGGACAGTTAATTGGAAAAGATCAAGGGGATTTGCAGTGTTAATGAGCTTCCCGTGAACCCAAGTCATACTTTGGATACCAGAGGAGCCTTTACAACTTTTCATTTCTAGAGCAATGTGGCTGTAGCCAACTACCACCTCATCTTCTGCATTTGGTAGCATTAGCTCAGAGGGGAATAGATGGTCTATTCTAAGCACAGCATCATTTCAGCAAAAGTAATCACTTGTCCATCTCTGTCTCACTTTGCATCCAGCATGAATTGGATTGTATTCCAAGGTGCCATATGCTTTCTACTGCCTATTCAAATGATTTTTTAAAAAATGGCAAATGTGATGCACCACATCCTGCAAGATGAAATGACACCCTGTTAGATATATTCTCATCATGTACACTACCGTTCAAAAGTTTGGGGTCACTTAGAAATGCACTTTTTTTTTTTTTTTTTTAAAGAAAAGCAGCTTTTTTCAATGAAGATAACATTAAATTAATCAAAAATACGCTCTAGACATTGTTAATGTGGTAAATGACTATTGTAGCTGGAAACAGCTGATTTTTAATGGAATATCTCCATAGGGGTACAGAGGAACATTTCCAGCAACCATCACTCCTGTGTTCTAATGCTACATTGTGTTAGCTAATGGTGTTGAAAGGCTCATTGATGATTAGAAAACCCTTGTGCAGTTATGTTAGCACATGAATAAAAGTGTGAGTTTTCATGGAAAACATGAAATTGAACGATAGTGTATGTTAGAAATACTATTAGACACACTGTTTTTCTTGGGAAACCCTAATTTAAGATCCCTTCTAATTATACTGTTACCATTAGAAATCTGTTCTTTGTGTGTTTGGATCATACCTCTGTCTGGTCTGATACAGAGGCTGCATTACACACAATGAACTACATTACTTTAGGGTGTGTCAGAAGAAAGGGAGCAAAAGCTTTACTGTATTTTCCCAACAAATAATTGTTCTCACTGTTTGAATTATTATTTTTATAGGACCCTGCGTCACAGTCCCTTTTTTCTTGACATTACCTGACGTTGTCAAAATGAGCCTTGCGATAAAAAAAATTCTCTGCCAGAAATCTCAATTATGGCTCATGCTGAGACACCTTCAACACTCAGCCTTTCAAAGTATCCTGCAGCACAAAAAGCACTCAAAAGCAAACACCAGAGGAGAAAAATGGCACGTCATAAGTGCATCCCATACACATTAAGTATCAAGCGCATCTACAGTAAAACAGTTTGATAACTCCTATATTAATTTACTTCTCTAATTAGAGGGGAAAGATTAAATATGAAACACACAAATGTTATTAATACAGTTTCTCTGAACCGAGTATGGCTGAAAAAGTGACACTATATCCAGGTGTGTGAATGGCCTGAGTCCACAGCTACACTGGTAATATGCGGTTGATCTATAAATCATACAGCACTCTGTACAATCAGTCCACAGCTCGGTGTTTACTGAAACTATTACCTCCACACGGTGGCCCACTGCACATGAAGACACTCCTACCCATCCACACAGTTTTTAGCTTTAGTTTTATCTTTAGTGTGTATATTCTGTACATAATTATGCCTTTATACGTTTTGTATCTCTATATCCCCTGTGTGCTCTGCTCTTATCTCTTATTTTTGCATATTCTGTATGTTTAATATGCTGCTGATTTCTTGAATTTCATTCAGGATCAACAAAGCACCTATCTACTGTCCAACAACGTAAAATGAAGCTTTTGGTTAATGCGTCAAATACTGACATCAAATTAGAGATCACAACAATGCTGAATGTTTCTCAGAACATTAGTACAATCATGTTCGATAAGTCACTGTAAGTGAGGGGGCACCACTGATGTTCTTTGTCAAAGGAAAAGAAAAACACCCGCAAGAATTCCTACTGAAGCACTGAAGGTGCTTTTAGTTCTGTAGACTCTTGAATGCGCTTTGGACAAAAATCATGTAATGTAATGTCAAGTCAATTTGCAGCATAATTCAGGAAAGTGGCATCCCTGCTTTGATTGATGCCTCTTTACTCCATTGTGTTTCTGTGTTCTATTTGAATCTACTCTGTTGCTATGTAATTAAACAAATCTTCAGAAAAAGTCCTTTTTCAGGTGGTGGGGAGTAACTAACCCTAACCCAGCCTGCATATAGAGTTAGAGATTAAGAAGAAGGACTCCTATATTGCAGAGTCCTTAGCACTCCTATAGCGTTGCATTCCCTGAAGATCAGCACTCCATTTGACCGGGATGTTTTAAGTTGGTAGAAAGTTGGTGGAAAGAATGTGTTTTGGCCTTTTACTCACAATACATCCTAAGCTGAGGCAAATCCATCTCAGGGTGATCACACCTTAGTGTACGTCCCACAGCCAATTACTGGCCTCCCCAGGCGGTTAGTTGTTGGTCCAGCTGGGGAGATTCCCGTAATTCAATAACCAATGGTTGCTTCCTTCAACAGCCTCACCTATTTCCTTGGTTGCTCTCCTGCTGTTTTGCCCTCTGATTCCTAGCTCCCTCAGGAGCTTTGTTATGGAGTTGGCCACAGTTCACCGACATCCCACCTTCACTGGTCACAACTTGAGATTCCAGCCTCAATCGTCTGCTTCTTCTGCAAGGTTAGCATGTCACAGCTTTGTCCACCCATGTTCTTTATCCACAACATCCTTCCAAGGTACTGTTAATTCAGTGATGAAGACACAATGCTGGAATTTGGACCAGATTACTAGATCTAGTCTCAGGCTGGTGAAGGAAATTCCTGGGGGAAATCATGTTTCTGGCCAAGGTCAGCCAGCAACTTCCAATCCCTGGCTGTGTTCAGTGGAGCTGCTTTCGAGAGCAAGAAGGTTGCTTTTCTTTTCTTTCTTTTTTTTCTCGTGGAGGAAGTATGTTAGATGTGGAAGGGTTGATGGAGCTTTCAGAGATGTAGCTTGGTTGATGTTCTTTTCTCCTCAGTTCAGGTTTATCTGCCTTGTGTTAAACTGATGTTGCAACTAACTAGAACAAGCAGGAACCAGAATTGGCGAGCAGTATCATTCCCCTGCCAGAGGTTTAAGTTTGAGGGTGTGGAAAGTACATCATACATAGCATTGATCAGGAATCTTGTCCTGTGTGCCTCCATGTTCCACAAGTCTTTCTAGGTGATTCTCCTCTCACTTCTGACTACCTTCCTTGCTTCGCTTGAGATATGGCAGCTTTGTGTTGCTGGCATACCTTGCCTTCTCCACCACAAATTGTCAGCATTTTATTGGTGATACTTTTTGCCAGGTTGACTTGGTTGTTCCTTGCCCAAAAATTTCTTCTTCCTTGCTGTACCTTTCCCATTAATGTCATGGTGACAAAGGGCTTACTTCTGCTTCCTGGACTATTGTTTCAGGATTTCATTTCCTGGAATCATACTGGAACCACAGACTTCAGAACACTTAGGATTTGGTGGTATCATACTAATTCAAGCGGCCTGTGATAAAAACTAATCTTCCACATTTCCTCCTGGCTCCGTTTTCAGGCTTTAGAAAATCTAGATTTGGCAGAAGATTTTAACCAATCATAGGTCATGTCACTCAGAGCAAGACAGATAATATCCACAACAAAAAAGCTCTTGGTTAGAGTAAGATGTGATGGCATGATGAGTTAGATGGCTTACTCTCACTTGGTAGATTAGGAATCAAATCCCAGCTGAAACCAGAAATTAATGTTAGCTTTTAGCTTAACTATCTTACTTGATTTGAAGCATTCACTCCTCTGGTAGGAGCAGCTTTCAACATGTAAAGGAAAGGGAAAAACTGTAGGAAGAGTGCTGTATGTTTTCAAATCTGGCAGCTTTTATTCCTCCTTTTTTCTGTAAATTTGGTACTGTAATGGCACCCTTAGCAGAGAATGAAGTCACATTCCCTTTTTGTCTGTTGTAGTATCTCTGTTTTATCAGCCAGTCCAGCTTCACATGGATGTTAGGGCATGTCAGTGCCTTTTAGTGCATATGAGTGCCTCCCACTGAAACTGTTGGCCTTTCTCATGCTCACTGACAGAACACATCACTTGCTCGGTAAAAGTGTAGTCCAGTGTTCATGAGGTGACCCAGAATCCAAAGAATTTTAGAACAAAATATTATAATCACATTATTTACCTAATTTATGTGAATTTAGTTCATTCATGTCAGCTCAGTATGAGAGTCGAGACTGCTTTTTTCCAGGTCTCATCTGCTAATACTGGACTGTATTTGAACAAAGATGCATTTTGTTCCAGTAGTAAAGGAGAGCTAACAGAAGATTTGAAACCACAATGCTGTTAATATTTCTATTAGGCTGCAACCTATTTATGTTTCTGATGCAAATGATTTGACATTGAATTATTAGATAATGATGCAAACTATCAAAATTCATAGCGTCAGACAATGGACTGGTCTCTATACTTATTTTATTGGACCTTAGTGCAGCATTCGATACAATCGACCACAAACTTTTATTACAGTGACTAGAACATTCTGTTGGTTTTAAAGGGACAGCACTGGACTGGTTTAAATCCTACTTGTCAGACAGGTTCCAGTTTGTGCATGTCAACAATGACTCTTCTGAGCATACTAGGGTTAATCATGGAGTTCCTCAGGGTTCTGTCTTAGGACCAATACTGTTCACATTATACATGCTTCCCTTCGGCAATATTATTAGTAAGCACTGTATTAATTTCCATTGTTAAGCTGACGACACTCAGTTGTATTTATCTATGAAGCCAAATGAAACTAATCAGCTAGCTAGCCTGCAAGATTGTCTTAAGGACATGAAGACGTGGATGACCTGTAATTTCTTACTACTAAATTCAGACAAGACTGAAGTCATTGTATTTGGCCCCAAACATCTTAGAGAATTGCTTTCAAAGCATATAGTCACTCTGGATGGCATTACATTGGCCTCCAGTACTACCGTGAGGAACCTCAGAGTTATCTTTGACCAGGACATGTCCTTTAACTCGCACATAAAACAAATCTGTAGGACTTCCTTTTTCCACCTGAGAAATATTGTGAAAATCAGGAACATCCTGTCTCAGAGTGATGCAGAAAAACTAGTCCATGCATTTGTTACTTCTAGGCTTGACTACTGTAATTCCTTATTATCAGGTTGTCCCAATAGCTCTCTGAAACATCTACAGCTGATCCAAAATGCTGCAGCCAGAGTACTGACGGGAGTTAGCAAGAGAGATCATATTTCTCCTATGCTGGTTTCTCTTCATTGGCTTCCTGTTAAATCTAGAATAGAATTCAAAATCCTTCTTCTGACATATAAAGCTCTTAACAACCAATCTCCATCATATCTTAAAGACCTGATAGTACCATATTATCCTAGCAGAACTCTTCGCTCTCAGACTGCAGGCTTACTTGTTGTTCCTAGAATCTCTAAAAGTAGAATGGGAGGCAGAGCCTTCAGTTATCAGCTCCTCTCCTGTGGAACCAGCTCCCAGTTTGGGTTCTGGAGGCAGACACCCTCTCTATTTTTAAGACCAGGCTTAAAACCTTCCTTTTTGACAAAGCTTATAGTTAGGGCTGACTGGGGGACCCGGACGAGGTGAGCTGGTGTTTTCATTTACACAACTGACTTCCCCTCTTGACGTCCCTTTAGTTTGCCCCTACTTATGCTGCTATAGGCCTAGGCTGCTGGGGAACCTCTCTGGATGCACTGAGCCCTTCTCTAACTACCTATGTTTTTACTATATATACCATTATTGTATTACATTCACTCTGTTTCTCCCTGTGTCCTTTCTCCGAGTGTCCCTGGTCCCAGAGCTGGATGCTTCAGATCTGTGGTTGTTCTCCCACCTCCAGCTGCCCATTTCCACTGACCTACTCTGCATTGCCCTTACTATGTTGATTTGCTCATCTACATATTTTTTAATTTACCACCAGCTATATATGTAGTATATTTAATGCCAGAGCTGTACACCATAGCAGTAAACTATAATTAGTTTCCATGTTAGTTGTACTTTGCATGTATCATCTGTCTTATCATGCATGTATTATACTGTGTGTTTTATGGTCCTTGTGTCCCCCCCACCTCTCTATCTCTACCTCTATCCCTCTACCTCTATCCCTCTATCTCTATCCCTCTATCTCTATCCCTCTATCTCTATCCCTCTATCTCTACCTCTCTACCTCTTCTGTCCCTCTCAACCCACCCAGCCAGCAGCAGATGGGTCCCCCCACATTAGAGCCGGGTTCTGCTCGAGGTTTTTTTCCCTGTTAAAAGGGTGTTTTCCTTGCCACTGTTGCCTTTTGGCTTGCTCTGGGGGTCAGGTATATGGGTTCTGTAAAGCATCTTGAGACAATTTGACTGTAATTGGCACTATATAAATAAAATTGAATTGAAAAATTGAATCAAAATGAAACTTCAGCACTCATTATGGAGCCTGATAGTTTTTCAGAATATATCATATAATCCTGCTGTCCTTAGAGCTGTATGGGTCCATCATGCAAACACTGATGAATAGAACATTTAACAGAAATATCTGAGGTGAAGGTCTGCAAATCTAACATCACTGAAACAAAACTAAATCTTCTGAGGTCAGTTTGCTTGACAGGGTGTGACCTGGCTTTGCAAGGCTGCTGCACATTAGTCCTTGGTGTAAATAGCAATGCTTCAAGCAAGAAATGGAAATCTTGCCCTCACACTCCAAAATAAGAGCCATAAAACTCTGGCAGCACCTTTATGGAGCTAACCATAACTCAAATAAAGTAAAGTAAAGCTCTATTCAGCAACACCACATCTTCTAATAAAAACTCTCTCACTCAGTTTGCTTTGAATCTTCCAAACAATGCTGACATTGGGCACCAAGACAATAACTTACAAGCACAACCACACAAAGAAAATTTATGTCAAATTGTGTAATTTCACACAGAATTATAAAATTTTTTCAAAAATGTATGTCTCAACTGCATCAGAATATTAACGGTCCCATTTTGTTGGACACATAAACTGTAAAACAACTCAGACAGGTGCTCACATAAAACTATAGTTTTATCTGTAGTATTTAGACTGTAGAGAAATATTAGTTGTAGCTTTTATTGTACCTGCACATACATTAACACACACACATATATGCTGTGAGTGTGAGGATGGCCATCATACATGTTCTTATCAAATGCAGTGAGCAATAATGTAAATCAATGGCAAATGTTATTAATGTGTGGTAAAAAGTAGCAAAGCCAATAAAAGAGAAAAGAACTATGCAAGCTGATGTAAACAATTCATGTTTAAAATATTAATAAAAGGGTTTACAAATATTTTATGATGTGCTGCATTTTGTATGTACACCATAAAAGGCACTGAATATTCATATTTGTTAAGATGAAAACTCCAGACGACCACGAAACAGAACTGAACACAGAAGTGAATTTAATTTCCAACAAGTGCGCTGTAGAAGAAAAGAAATGATTGTTAACAGATTTTAACTGTAAGTTCTGAACAATTTACTGGGATACAGATATTCTATTTTTTGGTTAAAAAAGTAAAATAAAAATAAATAAAACATTGCCAGTAAGACTATTTTTTTTAAATCATTCATTAACTGTAAGAAACAGGTTAAAAGTATTCTTACACAAACTGACTGTACATAATGTCCAAATCAAAAACTTATAAATCACATTTATTTAAACAATAAACAAAATTTCACTCTAAATTACCATGTTTTGTTGTATTTAAATCAGCTAAAAATATAATTATTTTACAGGTATTTAAAACCTTTCTGCCATCCTTCCAGCCAGATTTTCATCATTTTTTAAAAATAGAATATATTTTTACAATGCACTCATAGACACGTGGACAAAACTGTTGGCACCCCTCGGTTATTGAAAGAAAAACCAACAATGGTCACAGAAATAATTTGAATCTGACAAAAGTAATAATAAATAAAAATTCTATGAAAATTAACCAATGAAAATCAGACATTGCTTTTCAACCGTGGTTTAACAGAATTATTTTTAAAAATAAACTCATGAAACAGGCCTGGACAAAAATGATGGTACCCCTAGAAAAGACTGAAAATAATGTGACCATAGGGACATGTTCAATCAAGGTGTGTCCTCTAATTAGCATCACAGGTGTCTACAAACTTGTAATCAGTCAGTCGGCCTATTTATAGGGTTACAGTAGTCACTGTGCTGTTTGGTGACATGGTGTGTACCACACTAAACATGGACCAGAGGAAGCCAAGGAGAGAGTTGTCTCAGGAGATTAGAAAGAAAATTATAGACCAGCATGTTAAAGGTAAAGGCTATAAGACCATCTCCAAGCAGCTTGATGTTCCTGTGACTACAGTTGCACATATTATTCAGAAATGTAAGATCCATGGGACTGTAGCCAACCTCCCTGGACGTGGCAGCAGGAGGAAAATTGATGACAAATGGAAGAGATGGATAATACGAATGGTAAGAATAGAGGCCAGAACAAGCTCTAAAGACATTAAAGGTGAACTCCAAGGTCAAGGTACATCAGTGTCAGATCACACCATCCATCATTGTTTGAGCCAAAGTGGACTTCATGGGAGACGACCAAGGAGGACACCATTGTTGAAAACAAATCATAAAAAAGCCAGACTGGAATTTGCCAAACTGCATGTTGACAAGCCACAAAGCTTCTGGGAGAATGTCCTATGGACAGACGAGACAAAACTGGAACTTTTTGGTACATCAGCTCTATGTTCACAGATGCAAAAATGAAGCGTATGAAGAAAAGAACACTGTCCCTACTGTGGAACATGGAGGAGGTTCTGTTATGTTCTGGGGCTGCTTTGCTGCATCTGGTACAGGGTGTCTGGAATCTGTGCAGGTACAATGAAATCTCAATTTTCAATTAGATTCAATTCAATTCAATTTTATTTATATAGCGCCAATTACAGTCAAATTGTCTCAAGACGCTTTACAGAATCCATATGCCTGAACCCCCAGAGCAGCCCTAAGGAGACAGTGGCGAGGAAAACAGCCTTTTAACAGGGAAAAAAACCTTGAGCAGTACCAGGCTCTTTATGTGGGGGGACCCATCTGCTGCTGGCCGGGTGGGTTGAGAGGGACAGAAGAGGTAGAGAGGTAGAGATAGAGGGGTAGAGGTAGAGGTAAAGAGAGGGGGAGAGATGGGGAAAGGGTGGGGAACAAGGAACATAAGACACACAATTTGATACATGCATGATAAAACAGGTAATACATACAAAGTGCAAGCTAACATGGAAACTGATTCATGGTTTACTGTTATATACGGCTCTGGCATTAAATATACAGTACTACATATATAGCTGCTTGTAAAATTCAAACAGTATGTAGATGAGCAAATCAAGTATAGTGATGGCAATGCAGAGTAGATTGGTGGAAATGGGCAGCTGGAAGCAGTGGACTGGAGGAAGGTCAGCAGCAGCATCCCACAGATGGAGATTAGGCCAGTTGGTGGGAGAACAACCACAGATCTGAAGCATCCAGCTCTGGGATCAGGGACACTCAGAGAAAGGACACAGGGAGAAACAGAGTGAGCGTAATGCAATAATGGTATATATAGTAAATACATAGGTAGTTAGAGAAGGGCTCAGTGTATCCAGAGAGGTCCTCCAGCAGCCTATAGGCCTATAGCAGCATAACTAGGGCCAAACTAAAGGGACGTCCAAGAGGAAGACTCCAGCTGACCCCCCCAGGGTCACCCAGTCAGTCCTAACTATAAGCTTTGTCAAAAAGGAAGGTTTTAAGCCTGGTCTAAAAAATAAAGAGGGTGTCCGCCTCCAGAACCCAAACTGGGAGCTGGTTCCACAGGAGAGGAGCTGATAACTGAAGGCTCTGCCTCCCGTTCTACTTTTAGAGATTCTAGGAACAACAAGTAAGCCTGCAGTCTGAGAGCAAAGAGTTCTGCTAGGATAATATGGTACTATCAGGTCTTTAAGATATGATGGAGATTGGTTGTTAAGAGCTTTATATGTCAGAAGAAGGATTTTGAATTCTATTCTAGATTTAACAGGATGTCATAGCCACAGCTTAATGCTATGGGCTGTGACAGTGCTCTCTCCTCCTCCGGCCCTGCTTTCTCTCTCTCCTCCAGGTGTGTGCAGCACTGAGGCAGGTGGCAGGTGTGTCACATTGGGAATCAGCAGATTGTGTGCAGGTGGGAGCCAGCGGATTATTGACTCCGGCTCAACTATAAGAACCGACAACACTCGTTGTCTGACGCCGGACTGTCCTTAACCTTACAGTTAGCGATGCTAAGCTGAACTGTCTGTGCCACTTACCTGGTTCTGCAAGTATTCCTGTTTTCTGTATGTTTAGAAGCTGACTCTCGCCTGCTTGTGGTCACTGGGCTCTGCTGGTTCCATCGTCGTCCTCCTGGCTTCTGTTCCTCCGTGGATTCTGCCCTGCTTTGGAGACTTTCCTGCCATCCGCCTTCCCCTCCTGAAGGAGAAACGGCATCCGAGCCTGAAAGCCCTCCGTTCCTCCCAAGACTTTCAATTCAATTCAATTTTATTTATATAGCGCCAATTACAGTCAAATTGTCTCGAGACGCTTTACAGAACCCATATGCCTGACCCCCAGAGCAAGCCAAAAGGCGACAGTGGCAAGGAAAACACCCTTTTAACAGGGAAAAAAACCTCGAGCAGAACCCGGCTCTAATGTGGGGGGACCCATCTGCTGCTGGCCGGGCGGGTTGAGAGGGACAGAAGAGGTAGAGAGGTAGAGATAGAGGGGTAGAGATAGAGATAGAGGGATACAGATAGAGGGGTAGAGATAGAGAGGTGGGGGGGTGGGACACAAGGACCATAAAACACAGCCACACATCTGAAGCATCCAGCATCCAGCTCTGGGACCAGGGACACTCGGAGAAAGGACACAGAAAGAAACAGAGTGAATGTAATGCAATAATGGTATATATAGTAAATACATAGGTAGTTAGAGAAGGGCTCAGTGCATCCAGAGAGGTTCCCCAGCTGATAATAAGGAATTACAGTAGTCAAGCCTAGAAGTAACAAATGCATGGACTAGTTTTTCTGCATCACTCTGAGACAGGATGTTCCTGATTTTCACAATATTCAGAATTCAGAATTCAAAATCCTTCTTCTGACATATAAAGCTCTTAACAACCAATCTCCATCATATCTTAAAGACCTGATAGTACCATATTATCCTAGCAGAACTCTTCGCTCTCAGACTGCAGGCTTACTTGTTGTTCCTAGAATCTCTAAAAGTAGAATGGGAGGCAGAGCCTTCAGTTATCAGGCACCTCTCCTGTGGAACCAGCTCCCAGTTTGGGTTCAGGAGGCGGACACCCTCTCTATTTTTAAGACCAGGCTTAAAACCTTCCTTTTCGACAAAGCTTATAGTTAGGGCTGACTGGGTGACCCTGACGGGGTGAGCTGGTGTTTTCATTTGCACAACTGACTTCCCCTCTTGACGTCCCTTTAGTTTGCCCCTAGTTATGCTGCTATAGGCCTAGGCTGCTGGGGAACCTCTCTGGATGCACTGAGCCCTTCTCTAACTACCTATGTATTTACTATATATACCATTACTGCATTACATTCACTCTGTTTCTTTCTGTGTCCTTTCTCCGAGTGTCCCTGGTCCCAGAGCTGGATGCTGGATGCTTCAGATGTGTGGCTGTGTTTTATGGTCCTTGTGTCCCACCCCCCCACCTCTCTATCTCTACCCCTCTATCTGTATCCCTCTATCTCTACCTCTACCCCTCTATCTCTACCTCTCTACTTCTTCTGTCCCTCTCAACCCGCCCGGCCAGCAGGCAGATGGGTCCCCCCACATTAGAGCCGGGTTCTGCTCGAGGTTTTTTCCCTGTTAAAAGGGTGTTTTCCTTGCCACTGTCGCCTTTTGGCTTGCTCTGGGGGTCAGGCATATGGGTTCTGTAAAGCGTCTCGAGACAATTTGACTGTAATTGGCGCTATATAAATAAAATTGAATTAAAATTGAATTAAAGAATTAAATTCTCAGGTGGAAAAAGGAAGTCCTACAGATTTGTTTTATGTGCGAGTTAAAGGACATGTCCTGGTCAAAGATAACACCGAGGTTCCTCACAGTAGTACTGGAGGCCAATGTAATGCCATCCAGAGTAATTATATGCTTTGAAAGCAATTCTCTAAGATGTTTGGGGCCAAATACAATGACTTCAGTCTTGTCTGAATTTAGTAGTAAGAAATTATAGGTCATCCAGGTCTTTATGTCCTTAAGACAATCTTGCAGTCTAGCTAGCTGATTAGTTTCATTTGGCTTCATAGATAAATACAATTGAGTGTCGTCAGCATAACAATGGAAATTAATACAGTGCTTCCTAATAATGTTGCCTAAAGGAGGCATGTATAATGTGAACAGTATTGGTCCTAAGACAGAACCCTGAGGAACTCCATGATTAACCCTAGTATGCTCAGAAGAGTCATTGTTGACATGCACAAACTGGAACCTGTCTGATAAGTAGGATTTAAACCAGTCCAGTGCTGTCCCTTTAATGCCAATACAATGTTCTAGTCGTAATAAAAGTTTGTGGTCGATTGTATCGAATGCTGCACTAAGGTCCAACAAAATAAGTATAGAGACCAGTCCATTATCTGATGCTATGAGAAGGTCATTAGTAACTTTCACCGGAGCTGTTTCTGTGCTATGATGCACTCTGAAGCCTGACTGAAACTCTTCAAACAAGTTATTCCTTTGTAAATGTTCACATAATTGATTTGCAACCGTTCTTTCCAGAATTTTAGAGAGAAATGGGAGGTTGGAAATTGGTCTATAGTTGGCTAAAACATCTGGATCTAGAGTGGGCTTTTTCAGTAAAGGTTTGATTCCAGCAACCTTAAAAGCCTGTGGTACATAGCCTGTTACTAGAGAGAGATTAATCAGATCTAACATTGAGGAATTAATTAAAGGTAAAGCCTCCTTGAACAGTCTAGATGGGATAGGATCTAAAAGACATGTTGATGGTTTGGATCTCATGACTATCAAGGTATTCTAGAGAGAAATGTGCTACCTAGTGTAAGGAAGCTTGGTCTCAGTCCCAGGTCATGAGTCTTGCAACAGGATAATGAGCCAAAACACACAGCTAAAAACACCCAACAATAGCCAAGAGGAAAACATTGGACTATTCTGAAGTGTCCTCTATGAGCCTTGATCTGAATCCTATTGAACATCTGTGGAAGGAGCTGAAACATGCCGTCTGGAGAAGGAACCTTCAAACCTGAGACAACTGGAGCAGTCTGTTCATGAGGAGTGGACCAGAATACCTGCTGAGAGGTGCAGAAGTCTCACTGACAGTTACACAAATGGTTTGATTGCAGTGATTGCCTCAAAAGGTTGTGCAACACAATATTAAGTTCAGGGTACCATCATTTTTGTCCAGGCCTGTTTAATGAGTTTATTTTTTTAAATAATTCTGTTAAACCACTGTTCAAAAGCAATGTCTGATTTTCATTGGCTAATTTTCATAGAATTTTTATTTATTATTACTTTTGTCAGATTCAAATTATTTTTGTGGCCATTGTGGTTTTTCTTTCATTAACTGAGGGGTACCAACAGTTTTGTCCACGTGTGTACATAACAAATCTAATTTCTAACACAGAATTCCAACATAAGCTTCATGACCATTTTTCCAATCCCCCAACTGTAGGAGCAAAAATGACTTATTACTGTTCACATTTAACACTTCATTAATCAGTGTTTTCATAAGATCCATAATAATAAATACTGCACATGACTACATATAATGTAAAATATGGGGTCACTCTAAGAAATGCACAGAGATTTTGTCATGGTTGAAGTTAGGAAAGGTGTGTGGTTGAAATATGAGCTTCTTTATACGGGCTGAAACACACAATCAGCATTGTCAGTTGATTGGTAAGGATGGACCTGGACCTCATTTGTGACCCTATCTTAAGTGGATTCAGTAGTCATCCATCTTTCATCTACACACCACTTAATCCTCATTAGGGTTTCAGTGGAGGGGCTGGAGTCAATCCAACCTGACTTAGGGTGAAGGCAGGGGACACCCTGGACAGGTCCCCAGTCTATAGTAGGGCTACATATAGAGACAAACAAGCACACTCACATTCTCATTTATGGACAATTTAGAATCACCAATTAACGTCAGCATGTTTTTGGACTGTGGGAGGAAACCGGAGAACCCGGTGAAAGCCCGTGTGCACAGGGAGAACATCCAAACTCCACACAGAACTGGGGATCTTCTAGCTAACCACCAAGCCACTGTGCAGCCCTGGAATCAATGTTGCTTTCTCTAAATGACGTTTCCCCTACATTTTTCTGCCAGTTAATGCTGTCTTCATTAGTTAAAAACATATAAGCCCCAGAGGATGCTCAACCCACATTTCACATCTATAGCGGATCTGATGTAGAAGCCATCTTTTCCAGAGAAAAAAACTCATCCCACAGTTTTCTCTCTGGTTTAACTAACACCCATCCACTCTGGACATTCCTTGAAAACAAGTCCGCTGGCCGGACTACAGTAGTTTGAAATGGTGTGGCAAACATCAGAGAGGGAATGACACAGAAGCTATTGATACCAGGCCTTTCAAAATTTGGTTCCACTCTTCCCACAGTAATCTGACCCTCGGAAAGGCAGCTGCCAGAGAGGAAACGCTGCTGGCATTGATTGCGACGGCAGTACTGTACTCCACTTGGTGCCGCTGCCTTGGGGATGGTTGTAGTGGAGAACACAGCACTAATGGACCACAGCACACAGGCTTGGACTCAGTCACACCATACAGCCTCTCTGATTTGAAATATTCAAGCCAGCACTCTTGCTTGTCTATTAATATTTACTTCAACAAGCACTACACACAGTCTGCTCGTGGTGCTCTGGGGAAGCATGTGACTTTTACTGTTGCTGGCTCATTTAGACTCAATATTGCCACAAAAACCAATGTACATTACTCAGATTGCATACTGAGATACAGTAGGTGCAATAAAAGTTTTCGCTTCAATCTGTATGATGACCTCCTGATCATTTTATTTTTCTTGAAATAGTGAGAAATGCCTCTAACCATTACCCAGAGGCCAAGGGTAGCTGCCCTTCATAATGTGTGTTTTGTGCAAATCATCAGGAAAAAAAAGAACTAAACAGTCACATGATCATGTGATTATCACATGATAACCACTTAATTTTCAGTCAATCATCTACTTGTTTTAGCTCTACTTGTATGCAGTTAACATTATAACTATATAATCTGTAACATAGCATCATTTTCAGTAAGTTCTTCATGTGATTTTTCAGATATTATTTTGCAATGTAGCTAGTAATTATAGCTGCTGGGTAAATTTAGTGGAGTTAAAAGTTCAATGTGTAACTGTAGTAATATAAATTCTTTGATTATTTTTTTTTGTAAATTAAAGGCACCTCAGATTTGCACACATATAAAACATTTGGTTAAATGTATGAGGTTACATTCCACCACAGGAGAGACTTAAACTTATTGTGGATTTGATGAGCAGTAAATTATTGCATTAAGCACAGACAGAGCCTAGGTAGGCAGGAAGGAAGGAAGGAAGGAAGGAAGGAAGAAAGGTAGGTAGGTAGGAAGATCGGTAGGTAGGTAGGAAGGTAGGTAGGAAGGTAGGTAGGAAGGTAGGTAGGAAGGTAGTTAGTCAGGTAGGTAGGCAGGTAGGTAGGCAGGTAGGCTAGTAAGTAGGAAGGTAGATAGGTACATTATTGATCCCGAGGGAAATTCAAGAAACCAGCAGCATATTAAACATGCAGAATATACAGAAATAAGAGCAGAGCACACAGGGCATATAGAGATATAAAAATCTAAAGGCATAATTATGTAGAGAATGTATATACTAAAGCTAAAAACTGTGTAGATTGTGTGCAGAAAAATAGAAACCAAATAAGAACTGTAATGGGCAAATAATCAGACTGAATGGTTTTTAGCCTCAGTTCTTTGAATTCTGACTACAAATATTGTCCAACTTACTGAAAATCATAAGAACTCTGTTTCAAGCTGTTTTAACTCAGCTGCTGTGAAAAATGTAGGCTATGGGTTACCTTGCAGCTTTTTTTGGACTGCCTTTTTCACTCCCATTATGCTGACATGGGTGACAGATGCCAGATCTCCTGCCAAAGGCCGCATCATTCCATGCATGCCTCCCTCTGCCTGCCAACCAGCCATTACTGCACTGAAAACGCAGCATACATGAATCACGCCGCAGCTGTCACAGTGCTCTGGCCCCAGCCTAATTAAACAATTAGGGCATTTGATTAACAATCGGTCATCGTCAAAAGACAAATGTGGGCTAAACAGAGTCAGTCATATGGCTGTGCAGAGACCGAAAGGAAACATGAACAGATCCAGGAAAATAGAGACCAGACATGCTTTTTTTGCTTTGGTTTTTTTCAATCTGGCAATGTGACACTGATGTTTCTGCACAGAACAAACCTAATGGCTGAGATTCAACAGGATATACACAATGTCACCTGTGAGGTTTGTCTTTAAAAATCCATACACATGCACTAGCAAATTGGCACAATGAACTGGCCAATGAGCAATGACAGATTTTCCTTCAAATGTCTGCATCTGTTTGCAAGAAAGCTATACCGAATCTTTACAAGTATTCATGTTGTTTGAAAGAAACATTTCACAACGAGAGAGCACTCGGAGGGCACGTCTACAGCAATACCAGTCTCCCAAGTTAGCTAGCATTGTCAATGTTATTGAACCACATAAATAGAAGAAATATTACAACAAAGTAAGCAAAATTTCGCCTAATAGTTGTATTAAGGGTAAAGATCACAAGGTCAGCAAAAGCACCAGTTTCCCTCCTGCTTGGAGCAAAACAGTATAAAGCAAAGAGAGTAAGTTTATGACTGAGGTGTCAGGAGATATACTGATTTGAAAATTGAAATGCTGGCCTCGAGGAAAGTTCGTCAAGATCGATAATTTTCTTGTTGGAAACCTGAATGTGTATAACAAAATTTGGATCAATTGAGCTGTAAGTTGGTGAAATGTCTTTTTTCACAGATGAACAAAGCAGAAGGTGGACAGGGGCAGTCACATGGAGCTTCTCGGCAAACACAGTGAATAAATCCAATAATGCACGCCATTTGACATAAAAACCTATTTACAACTACTCGCCGTGACTTCAGTTAAAGACAGTTACAAGGATTTTTTCACCGGACTGTTGTAGTGAATACACAGCCTTGAACTTAGTGACCCATGTCTCCCTGTGTGCAGGTCACTGGAGGTAGAGAGTGGGAGAGAATGAGAATGATGAGGGAGGCAGAGGCAAACGGCGATGGTGTGGGAGGGGGAGCGAGCTACAGAAAGAGAAAGAGAGGGAGAGATTTTTTACTGCAAACAGGCCTGGGGGATTTAATCACAGTAAAACACTGAACTCTTATTGGGGGTATCAAAACATTTTATGAGAGCAGCTGTGCCAAACTGTAGTGCCACAACAGTGTCCCGGTCCAGCATAAATCAGCAGTAGTCCTCTAGATCACCTTATGTGTCTCACGACTGCTGCGCAGTTGGCGGGTTCACTTCATCCAAATGACAGAAAAGCAGATTTTCTCACGTTTTGTCAATTTTTATACAGTCCACATCACAAAAGGTTTTATAATCTATGCATTACACAGTATTCTCTACCTTAGTTACTCAATAGGGATGAGGAACAATTGCACAAAAAGAGGCTTTCATTTGGAAAAAGCAGTGGAGTGCAGTATAGAATACACTCAGCTATCAGTTTATTAGGTACATTTAGTTAAGACCAATGCCATTTAATAAAATTTTTTCAGCAAATTAAATAAGTGCATGCTGCTCAGTCTTTGAGTTAATTTAACTGTATGATTTTCCAGTGATGCTGTTCAACTGCATTGTATTGTAAGAGAGATGTCTCTCAGTCTCTCTCATCCAGATTTAAAAGCTCAGAAACCAGTTTTATTTGTTGTTGTATATCGTCCTCCTGCTCCTTACTCTGAGTTTTTATCTCAATTCTCAGACTTTTTATCTGATTTAGTGCTCAGCTCAGATAAAGTCATTATTGTGGGTGACTTCAACATTCATGTTGACGTGGACAGTGACAGCCTTACGACTGCTTTTAATTCAATATTAGACTCAATTGGGTTTTCTCAACATGTAAATAAACCAACTCATAGTTTTAATCATACCCTTGACCTCGTTCTGACTTATGGCATAGAAATCAAACAGTTAACAGTATTTCCCCGGAACCCTCTTCTTTCTGACCATTTTATGATAACATTTCAATTTACAACAATAGATTGTATAGGAGTTAAGAATAAATATCATTACAGTAGATGTCTGTCTCACAATTCGGTGACTAAATTTAAGGAAATAATACCCTCTCTATTTAGTCCAGCACCACTTACTGATATAATGGAAGGGAAATATTATAATTTTACCCCCACAGAAGTGGATTATATTGTTAATAATGCTGCAGCCTCACTGCGTACAACACTTGATAGTGTTGCACCTGTAAAAAAGAAAGTTCTATCTCAGAGAGGACCTGCTCCTTGGTAGAATTCCCAGCTGCGGACTTTAAAGCAGGCGTCCCGAAAGCTGGAAAGGAAGTGGTACTCCACTAATTTAGAGGAAGTTTATGTAGCTTGGAAAAAAAGTCTAGTAATTTATAAAAAAGCTCTTCGTAATGCCAGGACAACATATTATTCATCTTTAATAGAGGAAAACAAGAACAACCCCAGGTTTATCTTCAGCACTGTAGCCAGGCTGACAAAGAGTCAGAGCTCTGTTGAAACTTGTATTCCTTTAGCTTTGAGCAGTAACAACTTCATGAGCTTCTTAACAAATAAAATTATTACGATTAGAGAAAAAATTAATCTGGCCCTTCCTGCAAATGTCACAGATGTATCATCGAGTACAGATACTTTAGAATTGGCTGTAAGACCAGATGGATATTTAGAATTTTTCACCCCCATACATCTCTCTGAACTCATTTCAATATTTTCTACATCCAAACCATCAACATGTCTTTTAGATCCTATCCCAACTAGACTGTTCAAGGAGGCTTTACCTTTAATTAATTCCTCAATGTTAGATCTGATTAATCTCTCTCTAGTAACAGGCTATGTACCACAGGCTTTTAAGGTTGCTGTAATCAAACCTTTACTGAAAAAGCCCACTCTAGATCCAGATGTTTTAGCCAACTATAGACCAATTTCCAACCTCCCATTTCCCTCCAAAATTCTGGAAAGAACAGTTGCAAATCAATTATATGAACATTTACAAAGGAATAACTTGTTTGAAGAGTTTCAGTCAGGCTTCAGAGTGCATCATAGCACAGAAACAGCTCTGGTGAAAGTTACTAATGACCTTCTCATAGCGTCAGATAATGGACAGGTCTCTATACTTATTCTGTTGGACCTTAGTGCAGCATTCGATACAATCGACCACAAACTTTTATTACAGCGACTAGAACATTCTATTGGCATTAAAGGGACAGCACTGGACTGGTGTAAATCCTACTTATCAGACAGGTTCCAGTTTGTGCATGTCAACAATGACTCTTCTGAGCATACTAGGGTTAATCATGGAGTTCCTCAGGGTTCTGTCTTAGGACCAATACTGTTCACATTATACATGCTTCCCTTAGGCAACATTATTAGGAAGCACTGTATTAATTTCCATTGTTATGCTGACGACACTCAATTGTATTTATCTATGAAGCCAAATGAAACTAATCAGCTAGCTAGACTGTAAGATTGTCTTAAGGACATAAAGACCTGGATGACCTATAATTTCTTACTACTAAATTCAGACAAGACTGAAGTCATTGTATTTGGCCCCAAACATCTTAGAGAATTGCTTTCAAAGCATATAGTTACTCTGGATGGCATTACATTGGCCTCCAGTACTACTGTGAGGAACCTCGGTGTTATCTTTGACCAGGACACGTCCTTTAACTCGCACATAAAACAAATCTGTAGGACTTCCTTTTTCCACCTGAGAAATATTGTGAAAATCAGGAACATCCTGTCTCAGAGTGATGCAGAAAAACTAGTCCATGCATTTGTTACTTCTAGGCTTGACTACTGTAATTCCTTATTATCAGGTTGTCCCAATAGCTCTCTGAAACATCTACAGCTGATCCAAAACGCTGCAGCCAGAGTACTGACGGGAGTTAGCAAGAGAGATCATATTTCTCCTATATTGGTTTCTCTTCATTGGCTCCCTGTTAAATCTAGAATAGAATTCAAAATCCTTCTTCTGACATATAAAGCTCTTAACAACCAGTCTCCGTCATATCTTAAAGACCTGATAGTACCATATTACCCTAGCAGAACTCTTCGCTCTCAGACTGCAGGCTTACTTGTTGTTCCTAGAATCTCTAAAAGTAGAATGGGAGGCAGAGCCTTCAGTTATCAGGCACCTCTCCTGTGGAACCAGCTCCCAGTTTGGGTTCGGGAGGCGGACACCCTCTCTATTTTTAAGACCAGGCTTAAAACCTTCCTTTTCGACAAAGCTTATAGTTAGGGCTGACTGGGTGACCCTGACGGGGTGAGCTGGTGTTTTCATTTGCAAAACTGACTTCCCCTCTTGACGTCCCTTTAGTTTGCCCCTAGTTATGCTGCTATAGGCCTAGGCTGCTGGGGAACCTCTCTGGATGCACTGAGCCCTTCTCTAACTACCTATGTATTTACTATATATACCATTATTGCATTACATTCACTCTGTTTCTTTCTGTGTCCTTTCTCCGAGTGTCCCTGGTCCCAGAGCTGGATGCTGGATGCTTCAGATGCGTGGCTGTGTTTTATGGTCCTTGTGTCCCACCCCCCCACCTCTCTATCTCTACCCCTCTATCTGTATCCCTCTATCTCTATCTCTACCCCTCTATCTCTACCTCTCTACTTCTTCTGTCCCTCTCAACCCGCCCGGCCAGCAGGCAGATGGGTCCCCCCACATTAGAGCCGGGTTCTGCTCGAGGTTTTTTTTCCCTGTTAAAAGGGTGTTTTCCTTGCCACTGTCGCCTTTTGGCTTGCTCTGGGGGTCAGGCATATGGGTTCTGTAAAGCGTCTCGAGACAATTTGACTGTAATTGGCGCTATATAAATAAAATTGAATTGAATTGAATTGAATGTCTTTGATAGAAATGGACAAAACAGGCATCCTCACAACCTTCCCTCCACCATGAAGCCTTGGAAAGAAGACACACTACATACATTCAATGGCACCATTGACACAGAAGGAGACGAGATGAGGAAGCACTTCATATAAGAGCTGAATCTCCTGTAGCAGAAATATGAAAACTGCTCACAGCATGTTTACCACTTATGTTTATTCACAGCATGAAGACTATCCATAGGAAAACTTTTTAGAAAGAGATGTTAATGTGATGAATTTGTTCCTCGATGTAGGTTTTCGATACTGAGAGCACAATAAAGGAACTCTCCGCACATCTACTTAATGACAGGTGCGTAGGAGAGGGACAAACATACCATAAAGTTTCAAACAGACTGGCACTGTTTTTGAAATTTTTTTATTTAAAAAAGTCACAAATAAATGTATTTTTGCAAGTTAAACATTGTGCGGGAGTCTGATGCTTTTTAATACTGAGAGCACAAAAAATTCAGCTCCACTGTATTTGGGTTTGCAGCAGACGTCTCAGCACCTACCCAACACCTGGGCAACTTCACATGCTTATATACCACTACAGGTGGGATTATATGTTTTTTAATAACTTGAGTATAGAAAGCCTTTAAATTGTGATGGTTGTATCAGTTGTGCAGTGTTAAATTCTGTGGCGTTCCTCCTTCTCTAAAATGGCGGCACTGCTTTAAAATTCTGTGAATATGACAAGCCACATTTGAAATGGATAAATGAATATTTCAAACACTAACCCGGAGCTTCAAAACATGCAAGGTTCCAGGGCCAAAATGGGATGGACAGATATGAAATGAGCAACAGATGGCTGGAACTGATGAGGAGAGGAAAACAACACTATTGAGCTGAGCCGGAGAGGCATTTGGGCACATTTCAGTGCTGTCGTCTCCATCATCATAAACCATTCATTTGTCTCAGAGAGAGAAGAGCGCTCCTCAAAAACAAGAGCCAATATCTGCTCATTAAACAGAGATTTACCACAGATTATATATCCATTTATACATGAACACTGACTTGCTTATATACTTGTATACCTGCTTATACACTTAGGACCTGATGATGACATTGGTTTCCTACAAGATAAAAGAACACAAAATCTTTTTCTTGCCCAATCAACAGATCAAAATGTTGAATCTGTCATTTAACCCAAACTTAAACCTGAAAACCGGTCAGTATAGTAACACAGCCACAGAGAATTATCACCCACCTCTGTGATTCCGCTCAGTTTCTCAGAGTAGTGTTCAAGATATTGTTTCAGTTTTACAGCCCACGGTTTTATTGTATTGTTTCAGTCTCATTTTTCTCTTCAGAAACAGCACCCAGAAAAAACTATCTCATAAACCTACTGTAGGTCACCTGTCCATAGACGGTATATAAAGACAGGCCAACGCCCTGTGATGTCATCCATAGGTTTCCTGAACAACGGTTTTAAAGTCTGGTGTGGTGGCTCCAGTTGTTGCCGTGTTGACAGTGCCTAACTCGTCCTAGTCTGAATCACCACCAGTTGTCTGTGTGTTTTTGTTCTTAACATCACAATACAACAATAAAAACTTCGGGGCAGCATTGTACCGTACTTAAAATTTAAAGTTTTGCTGAAGATTCGGATGGTGCAATAAGACAACTCTGTTAGTTTTTAGAGGTATGTTATCCATTTTAATCACAGTGCTCATCTCCCAGCATGCAAATGCTTCACCACAACTATTTCATCCATCTCTATTTTGAGGGAACACCAAAGCTGCATCCCTTGCTTATCCCTGCATAGGATGACTGTGATTGGTTTAAAGAAATACAAACAAGCCAGAGTGTTTGTTCCCCTGTAGAAGAATCATAGTGTGGTGCAGCCAGACCATTATGTTTTCCAGAATGAGCTTGGTAAGCGAGGCTATACTCGTCCAAACTTTAATTTCAAAAATTAACAAAAAGGTGCAGCATGTACACCATTAACTAGAAAAACAGTACTCCGCCAAGGCTGCTCAGTCAAAGTATCATTTCCGACAGATGACATCTTTAATAAAAAAAAATGACCTTGCGCTGATCACAGTTATGCATCACATTACATCACTGTTATGCATGAGTACATTATGTGGGGATACCGAATCACGTGGCCTAAATATGTAGTGAGTGATGGGAATTGATGGGACTCAGAAACACCCCCACAAATTATTCAGTTGTCCTTTGTATCATTTCCAATGGATAAATCCCACGAAGTCCGCAGCGATCAATTTGTAGTAGGATCCCAATCATGTGATCGCCAGCTGGCTGCAGTGTTCACTTGTTGTCATAGTTACAGTGATGCCATGGCACTATCTTACAATGATACAGAAATCTTTAACAAATCTGTGGATCAGACTATAAGCCACATCACTGTCAAAATCTAATCAGTTGGTCATTGTGTCATTTCTGACCTTCCCTGAAAATTTCATCCAAATCCGTTTGTTTTTGAGTAATGTTGCTAACAGACAAACAAACAGACAAACAAGCGGACAAACATACGTCAATCGTCACATAACTCTGCCATATTCCTTGGCGGAGTAGCTGTACCTAACTTAGCCATAGAAACCAAAACTGTTCTTTATACCATGCTGTAAACATATTTAATTTTACTGTAAAGCTGAACATTTTAACATAAAGGCATATGGGAAATAACTTGTTTTTGGAGTCATTTGAGGAACAGCATTTTTTTCTCACTTTGGTTGGCTTAAGGTTTTTGGCCCTACATGTTGCCTCTTGAACCTGTCCAGCACCATATAAGACCAGATTTGTTAGTCACCGTTGTATATGAAGCTTTTAGGACAGTGATTCTCAACTTGCAGCTTGACAGGGTGCTGGCTGGCCTGTCAATCATCATCTAATTAACAATGAAAATACACTGATTCAAGATGGGAAATATTTTCATTTACTTGTAAATGTTAAGTTATAATGTTGCTACAGATTAAATAATTTCAAAGAATGATGAATTAAGGTCTTTTTAATGCTAATTGATCTAATCTGATATATATATATATATATATATATATATATATATATATATATATATATATATATATATATATATATATATATATATATATATATTTTATTGTTCGTTAGATGGCCTCTGACCCCTTGTCATTTTGCAAAAGTGTTCCCTGAGCAAAGCAAGTTGAGTATTCATGATTTAGAAGCCAAACAAGATGGAGCATATTCCTCTTAGGAGCTGGTTTAGATCAAAATATGGACCAAAGGACATGACTTTTGGACTTAAATTCACAGGCTGTCTGGAAATACGACTTCAAATGAATACTAATGTTGGTTCCCTATATCAGCTTTATAAGATATGAGCAGAATGTTGAAGTCAGAATTGATCAGATACCCTCATGTTAGTGTTTCTTTTTCAGTATTAGGTCATTTTCATAGCAGATAGTCTGACGTGCAAAAATAATTAAAGTACAATGGTTACCAATACCATTAATGAAGGTTCAGTTCAATTTAAATCTTCCAGTAAGCTGTGACACTGGGCCAGCATTCACAATACCAGGAACCTAAAATAAAAGCAGCTAAATGGAATTGCAGCATTTATTTTTTCCAAATTTTAATTTTCTCTCCGGAAAAACGGCCTACAGAAAGATTGCAATGGTGTTGGGGTCTTGGATCAATACGTGCCATCAGGACATGTTCAGTGCACCTTGTCATTTATTCTCCATATCTTTGCAACTCTACTGGAGGAATCGACACCATTCTTCCAAGAGATATTCCATCATTTTTGGTAATGTGATGGACATGGCTGTCTAGCACATTGGTGCAAAGTCTACCATTGGTGTTCAGATGGTTGTTGTGAAGGCCATAGCATGCTATTTTCTTTATCATGAAAACCATTCAGTGACCTCTCCCATCAGAATTGGATAAAACTGATCACTCAGAATAACTTTTGGTTTATTTGCAGTGACCTTTCCCGCCAAATTGACCCAAACCATGCTAGCAAAATGCCCCCTACAAGCTACCACCGATCCCTTCTCTTGTAGAGGTCAAGCATTTCAGAATTTATCACCCATGTGTTCATCGTGTGAATATTGACATTTTACTTTAACTATAGTAAAAGCACATAGAACGCCCACCCGTGCTCTTTCTCTCTCTCTCACACACACACACACACACACACACACACACACGCACACACACACACACACACACACACACACACACACACAGGATTTTACTGTATATGGTCCACTCACTGTCATGTAGGGATGATTCACTGAGCGAAGCTTTGCGCCGCTGGAGGCTCACAGTGGAGGCTATGTGGAGACCCGTTACCTGGCAACCGCTGTGATTGTCTCATGCTCCAGGTGTAACTTCCATGAAGAAGGTAGCCCCATGTGAACCAAAGTGGCTGCTGCGCTATTTGAAACCCTGTTATGCCTTGTATTTCAAGAGAACGGCGAGCACCAAAAAGACACTGAACACACATTGTGTTTGTGCACTTGAGGCAAAAAAAGAAAGAAAAAGAAGCAGCTGTAAGCTTCAAGATTTAACAGAGAATATCATGAGCTCAGGCAGTTTTCCCTCGTATTACAACTGACTCATCAATCAAGCTTCACTCTCTCTCACGCGCGCCACAATTTCACATTCTGTGATCAATGTTATAATTAATCAAACAACACGAACAGGCCTCTAATTAATCTTACTGCTTACTGCACATTTCAAGCCAAACATCTTTGCAACAGCCAGTTGTGTACAGGTAAATCAGCTGCAGGAGCACCAGACAGCAGCAAATGATGATCTTATTTCAATATGCAGCTTCAGCTTTGTCTGAAACATAATAATTGTACACACAAGTCGAAACATATTTTTGAACTAACAAGAAAACGCAAATTTCTCAGTCAAATGAAAATGCTCAACATATGAGCAATTTCACATTTTTCTTTTGTCTTCTTGTGTTTTATTTTGTCTTTTCATATTACTGTGCATTCAAAGCTGTATTACATGTATTACATATGACATGCAGAGTCAAGAATGGTCAGAAACTAAAATACACAAACCTCAGAAATCAATTTTGGCTGACACAGAAAGAAGCTGACTGAAAAATCAGTTTTGTTCTGAATCTTTGCATTGTTTCATCTTGTGATGGTTCGAATTTAATAAAACAGACTTTTTTGAATGTGATTATAAAAAAGAAAATAAATACAGTATTGGCAGTGACAGCAGACCTGTTGTTACTGGTTGACTGCTTTGAAAGTGGTGGTGTGCATGATGAAATGTGACAGTGCTCTTCCCAAGTGGAAAGCCAATTTAAGTCAGGATGGTGGCTAAATATACCTGCCTGTACATGACATGCTGACATGGCTGCGGATTGTAGAATGTATATTAATACTGCATGCATGAGTATATATAGACTATGTAAAAGATATAATATGCATGTTTAAAAAGCTGTTTACAACACTGAGATCTCACACTTTTCTTATCCTTGTGCTGTAAAAGCATTTTATCTTTTAAAAATTACCTATTTTGTCACCACCACTATCTATCTCATCCCAAACATTTAGCCAATTCTTAATTATATGTTGATACAATAAGCACAATGAGGTTTTTAAATCCCCGGGGGGGTTCTGCTTGAAATGGCTCCAGGTACACTTTGGCCAAGAATCTGTTCAACATTTTAGAGAAGTGGGTTTAGACAGAAGAACTATAGTTTCCCAGGAGAGGGAAGACACTAAGAGAGAGGGAGAGAGAGATGAAGCAGGACCATCAAGGGCTAAGGCCTGGGAAACAGTGCCATCTATTGATTAAGCCTCTTGTCCTGCTTCATTATGGCAGCGATCAGTGCTTTTGGGCTGACTGCACAAACACTGATAATAGAGGCATTTCTTTCCCCGTTCAACATGCATGTAGGTACAACTTAGAAGTAGAATGAGTTGCATGCAGACAGTGTGTGTCTATGTGTATTCTATATATAACTATACATGACAACATTTGAACAACATCAATATCTTTTTGGGTGCTTGCTATCAGTGCGATGCATTGCTAATTTTAAATTACTATTGTTTTCTGAAGTGGAACCATTTCTTTTGTCATTTCTTTTGTGTTTTGAATTGATGGGATGTCCTCATGACCTCAACACTGTTCAGTTTTCCAACATGCAGGGATTGTAGGTGTACTGTATATACTCCCTTGTTGTATTTAACAGCATTTAATCAATAGAAACATTTTCTTTGAGTGAATCTAAGGGGGAAAAAACATGTTTAAAGATATTTCAACAGATATTTCTATTCTTTCATGATGTTCATTTTGATTGTATTCACAATATACGGCTTATTTAATTCAACACTTTACATTAGCTCATTGCAGTTTAGTGATTAAGTACTATAATACTGCTTAATTAACTGCTTATAACACACTGTAGTGTATATAGATGTACACAGGTGTGAGCACATCTTTCAGTTTTTTAATGCAGCATTTGTCAACAATTATAACTTCTTCTTTAAAGATTTTTATTATCATTATTGCAACTATGTGTTATTATGATATTGGCATATAGAATTTCTGTTAATACACCAGCCTCCTCTAATAATAATTGTTGATCATATTGTTTGCACAGTTACATCTGCTTGTGATTATAATATAATTTGTTTGCTTATAAATAATCATGATAGGTTAAAATGTTTTATGTATTCATCAAAGTTATCCAAGTCTACACCAGAACAGTTTTTTTTATTATTTCCAAAGTGATTGATCACAACTGACTCCAATTCTGATCTGTTTTAAATCTGCTATAACCAAATAAATCTCAAATCTCTAATATACAATCAGCAATTCAATAATATTGTAATTGAATGAATTGTTTGCTAATATTTAAGTATTTATTTTTAAATTAGTCAAGTTTTAACACCAGTATTTAGTCTTAAACTGTTAAACTCTTAATGATGGTAAGTTTCATTTTAGCCTTAGGTCAGTTTTTAAGAAGTGACAGCCACTAGCAATGTGCAAAGCCCTCACACCATCACTGAGAGAACCTCGCAAATTATTGCTGTAGTGACTCATTCATCAGCAGCGATCCACTGTATCATAAAGTTTACAAGGATCCTTATGTCTCACAACTGCATTCAACAGCCGACATGCTCATATGGCAGCATGAACTTGCAAAGTGGCTCTGACATCATAGTGGTCTGTAGGAGTTTGTGACAAGATTAGATGAGAAAGGACTTATTCACCAGCTCTGTGGTTGATATTCACAGTGAAAGACAACCGTCAATGCCCAACTGCTCACAATGCTAATTTCTGACACGTCTCTGTGAATTTTATGCAAGATGACATGCGTGACCGGTGTAACAGAGCATCATAGTTGACGTTGGGTAATTGTCATATAGAAGGTGGTAATAGCGCAGTTAATACTCATAATGGACTCATCAGTTTGTAAAGATGCATTACACGGAAACACTTAAAGCACTATTTCATTTTTTGCAAGTTAAAATGAACAGAATTAATGCATTTTGTCATCCTTGTGTGAAAACCATGTAGGTTCTAAAACGTGTTTTTAATTTTAATTTGGATTTTCTTGAGGATGCTTTCTTATTGATGTAGCTCTTATAATTATAGTCTAAAAGGGTTACTAGAAAATAAATGCTTGTCTGTTTTTTTCATGTAAATCCTTATTTTTCTTCACCAAATTTAAAGACTAACAGTTGTTCAGTATCTGAGAATTTAAAAATGTTGCTTGTCAATGGCTTACAACCAATGTATAAGGTATTTTGAACTTCCTCAAAGGGATTAATTTTGTTTCATTTATTTCAGACTTGCCACAGTCAGGCAAAAAAGGCAAAAAAGAAAATAAATTCAGAATAGGACAAACTTTAACTTCATGAAGTCCTCATAAACTGAATACTGTTCAGTTTTCCATCATGCAAGGAATGTTGGTGCACTATATATATTTAATTGTTGTATTTTGCAGCACTTAATCTATATAAAAATCTTCTTTGGGTGAATCTAGGAATAAAGAAAGATGTTTTGCAGATATTTCTTTTCTTTCATAAAGTTCATTACTCCGCCAAGGAACGCGGTGGAGTTGTATGACGACTGGCATATGTTTGTCTGCAAATCTGTCTGTCTGTCTGTCTGTCTGTCTGTCCGTGTGAAACATTACTCAAAAATGGACCAACGGATTTGGATGAAATTTTCAGGGAAGTTCAGAAATGACACAAAGACCAAGTGATTAGATTTTGGCAGTGATGCAGCTTATAGTCTGAATCCTTGGATTTGTTAAAGATTTCCCATTGTGAGATCGCGGCCGTCACAGCGTCACTGTAACCATGACAACAAGTGAATGCTACATCAGTTGCCTCCTGACGATCACGATTGCGATCCCACTACTGACTTATCCGTCGGAAATGATACAAGAAACAATTGATTCAATTGTGGGGGTGTTTCTGAGTTTTCCTTTCCATCCTGTACTCAGGTCAAGGTTATTTTGTTTGTGGGTACATCTATATTAAATGGACACATTCTATAGTGACATGATTTCTGATGATCAATAATAACAATAATAATAAAATGCTGCATTTCTACAAAAATATGCTGCATTTCTGACAGTGCCATATGGGGGAATGAACAGCCTTGGTGGAGTATTGCGCTCTCTGAGTGTTTTTCTTGTTTTGCTTGTATTCACAATATATGACTTATTTCATTCAAAACTTTACATTAGCTCACCCAGTTTAGTGGTTAAGCTACTGTTTATTAAACATCTATCTATCTATCTATCTATCTATCTATCTATCTATCTATCTATCTATCTATCTATCTATCTATCTATCTATCTATCTATCTATCTATCTATCTATCTATCTATCTATCTATAGTCTATCTATCTATCTATCTATCTATCTATCTATCTATCTATCTATCTATCTATCTATCTATCTATCTATCTATCTATCTATCTATCTATCTATCTATCTATCTATCTACTTATTCATGGAAAGGGTGTGTTATTAAAGTGGCATCAGCAGGGAATAACATCCCAGGTTTAGCATTCTAAGTTTTCACCCTCATTGCCACTTTAGCACTAACATGGGACACAATAAAGCGATCTGATGCACCAATACCTTATGACAGATCAATGCCAATGTGTACAGTACTTATGCCTGTGATGGATCAGTACATGTAGCTTCTCACAACAGTGAGGCCACAGGGCCAGTGATTTCTCTGGGGAGGAGGAGGATGTCTTGGATGAGACCAGGTCCAAGCGATGCCTCACGCTGACATGTGTCATCCTCGATTAGGTCTGACTGTTCAATGTGATGACCTCTCCAACTCTAATCTAGCAGTACCGGCTCTGACAGATTAACAGTGCTATTAATATCTAGATGTTTTTTGCCCCCACAGAGGACTCACAGAGTGTGCTATTGATCAGAGGTGAGTCTTTCTGCAGTTGGAGCTACTGAGTGTTAGGAGGCACGTTTCATGTCAGGTCAAGGCTAAAAGATGCAGCGACTCACAGTGTGGTGGTGGGTTGAAGGTGGGTTGTTTGATGTGTGTGATGAAGTACAATTACTAGCTTGAATACAGTAATGTTTTTAAAATCCGTTTTTTAAAGTAGTCTTTTAGGTTCATCCTGGTCTTTTACCTGATGGTAGAGAGATTCTTGATTCCCCCAGTTATTCTCTCTTTGCTCTTAGAGTTTAAATCTCTCAAAGAGATACCTCATGTCATCCTCACCTCACTGAATCATATCCTTTTTTCTCCACATTCTACTGTCTTCCTCCTCTACACACTAATTTGTTCCTCAAAAAAATCCTTTTATGTCTCATTTGCTGTTATTTCTATTCCTGTTTCCATTGCTTCTCTCTTCCATGTATGTTATTCTCAGGTCACCATTAGGGAAATATGCTTTGACTCAAGAATTCCTTGTTGACGGTAACGCAAGTGTAGGAATTTGTAGCTCATTATACCGATGCATGCATTAAAGTCATTCTTAATAAGCTGCACAAAGAACCATTCAATGGATAACTGCACCTGAACATGAAATATAAAACTAAAAAAATACAAGGTAAGAGTGTTTACACTGGTAAATATGTGACTATATGAAATGAGCAGAACAGCAGCGCTGGAAAGCAGGTGTAAGATCCCCATCATGTGGTCAACCTTGAAAAGTGATGTTTTAAAGGGACACGTGTTAGATTTTTTACTTTTGATTTTGGATGCACGTGTCTTTATAAATGATATTATATCTCTTTTTTGGTACATTGCTTTCAATTTCATATTTTTGCCCTCATTGTCACAAAACTCACAAATGGATCTCATAAATTTAAGCTCACTTAAGTTTATAAGAGTGTTTGTTATATAGATTTCTACATTTTGTTTATTGTTAGCAATCTGCTTCCTTATATGACTCTCTAAAAACAGTGGAATAAAAGGAGACTAATACAGTCGAATCAAACCTTCCTGCTCCTGAGAATAGTCAGGCCTGTGCAGCCTCTGCTCACTTACAACAACAACTGACCCGGCAGCAACCCTGGCTGCTCTACCTTTAACAGAATGTGAGAGAATTGGGTCGTTGTGAGAAAACGTGGCCCCACAGAGTCACTGCTGCCAAATGGTGTAAAGCCTGAAGTGACCTGCTATAATTCAATTTGTCCTGGTGGTGAAAATTCACTTCAGACTCTGTTTCTAACCAGGCTGTGTCTTCCTCACATTGTCTGGCACCTATAAAATCCTTGTCTTTTATAATGCCCAGTCTTATGAATCCCTGCTGTGTGCATAAATGTTGTGCTGTGGTTAAACTGGCAAATAATAATGGTAGACAAAGCTTCCTGGTCATTTCTTCTCTGGACTTTATTTGGTGGAATCACAGCGACACTGTATGACTCTCACATTTATTGTGCTCATAAAAGCTGCCGGTCAAAGCGGAGGATGATTGCTTTTTTCTCCACTTTATGGGTATGGCTCATTGTGTGCATTTTCCTGCTTCCCAGTTTCATTCAAAGTGCTTAATAAACCGACTCTGAGTTAAAGAACCACTCATTTATCTTCCGTGCTCATGCTCATTAGTGACAATTTCATATTTCTAATGCAGAGGTTCCGTTTTTTATGGCACTGATATCGCTTTACTAGTGTTTCACTTTAATTTCTGATGAATCATGGATTTCTTGGTATTATGTCTCTAACAGAGATAGTGGAACCTGTGAACAAAATGTCTAAACTTCAAAAAGTATGACAATCAATAGGTGGAAATGTAGTTTGATAGAATTCAACCTTTAAATAAATGGAAGACTGTCAAGTTTAAAGTTAAACTAAAGAATGATTTTGACAGTTTTAATAGCAGTTAATTCTTTGATAATTTGAAGATATTTGCTTGTACACATATAAAATAATAATCCAAATTGCATTCCTGGAAGGTGTAAAGGCTGCTAATTGGCTTTTATCCTGGGGGCTTTTCTACACTCCCCTGAGATTACACACCTTATTACAGTGGAGTTGGTATGCCCCTGCGGTCCTGGTAGCCATGTTGTCATTGGCAACAGCCTGTTTACAGGGCCTCATGGGGCCAATTGTTCCCAGGTGAGGCGCTAGACTACGAGAACAGAGTCTTTGGAAAGGAAAAACAAACTAACCAAACTGGTCCCTTTTCCAAGAGCCAGGCCTAGGAAGAAGTCAGGATAATACCACTTGGGGGCACCACAGTTGTGCAGGGTGGCAAAGTTGACAACAAGGATTCTTTCTTTTTATCTCCCAGGGAAGGCTGGGCGTATGGAGTCCCACCTGGTTATGATCAAAGCATCTACTTTTTTATGTTGTGGCCAGAAAGTCATTGTTCCTCTCATAGCAGTGGTGAAAGAAGTAGTCAGACTAGCATTGAACTCTGCAATGTTGTGTCATGTGACCTATTGTGTGTGATTTTCACAAGCAGAACTTCTGGTTGCAGCAGAGCAGAGGAAATGTCGGGTAGCCTCAGATAGCACCTCTTCTTTTGGCAAGTGATGCAGTTCTGGATTCACCTGATGTTTGCAGCTACATGTGAAGCAGCTGAGATTAAAGTCACCACTTTTTAAATCTGAAGTCATGGTATGTACTCTATCACGGCCTTCAGCTTGGGAGCAAGTTGCTGCTGCAAATGATGACGTTCACACAGAATTTAATAGTCTACTTAAGTATAAGGTGGAGTATGAGATCAAGTTGCTTTGGCATCAGCAGTGATGTTAATTTTGTTCAGGACGTTCATAAAACAGAGGCTATTAAGTTGGGATTTTGGTATAAAAATGAAGTACACCCCTAGGATTGTTGCTAATCTTATGCTTCTACCTTAAAGCTCTCTCTATTATATTAAATGCATGATGTATAAATGATATATAGAGCATCTTTACGATCACTATTGCTCTGCCACTGAATTGCACCAGAGGGTGGCTTTTCATTGCCTCAGTATGTCTAGATTTATTTTATTCCTCCTGGATTACATGTCTGACTAATACCAACAAGTAAAAGTTTTGTTTGTGTGAACAATCACTCATAAATTTTTATCTTTCAGTGTCACATTTTCACACAACTATCACATGATCATATATTTTTAATGATTTTTGTGCACTCCCTCCATTTACTGCTCAGTGCTGAACACTAGAGGGTGATAGAGTTTCTTTTTGTTTCTTCATTCTTCAAGAAAACAAAATAACCATCCTACTTACAGTTTTTAGCAATCTAGTAATTCAGGGTTGGGGTTTTCCTTGTTGACAGATTTTATCCTTACACACATGGAAGGATTTTAAAGTGTTCACTGTGGTTAAGGCTGAGACATCTTTAGGATGACCCATATAATATTTCAAAGAGCTGTGCACTGCTGACCTTCACTCTCTAAGCCTCGAAGCCATATCTTCACTTTTACTAGCACATTAATCTGAAATTGTGTGACTGTTGTGGTACCTGCCATGAATATCACTCACTGCCTGTCAGTAAGTTCAAATCTCCACATGCCTTATAAACATGTGCTGTCATGATATGGTCTTGCTTTTGAGTTGTGAGCATCCATGTAGCACTTTAGAAGTTCCTTTGTGCTAAATTCAGCATAAGCATAGTTTAATGCAGCCTGCAGGACCAAAGTCAAAGCAGTGTACTTTCATTTCCCAAAAATAAGCAGCCTATAGTATTTTCACATGGCTCGTGAGTTCGGCCTAAAACCAGCAGAGCTTTGCAACTGATCACATGCTTTGCTTTGTTTCCTTAAGATTGGATTGTTTTGCTAAGTGATTTTCATACAAATCCCTGAAGAGAATTATTCCCCAAATCCTTCATAGAGTGCAATATATTACCAGCTGACCAAAAGTATCAAAAGAAACAGTCAAAGGAGGCTTAAGCCTTGTCGTCAACCTAATTGTTATTTATATTTTACAGACGGATTTTAGTCATTGAGGGATTTTCTAGTTTGTCATCCTGTACAGGATTTCCCTTTGCCAGGGGATGGGGACTCCTATTTAGTTCTTGCGAAGCGACTTCCTCCCTGGAAGACTGCTCAAACAATGCATCCACACAGCTGGCCTTTCATTTGAAGAATTCCTGAGATATTTCTGGCAATATGTTATATAATTCACAAATTCACATGATTTTATAATCTGTATGCTTTGTTTCTTGTAAATATGTTTTCATTACTATAATTAGGACTTGACGTGTTTACATTTAATTTAATGTTTGAAAAGTTAGTCTTTGTATTAGCCTTGAAAACTTGCTCCTATGAAGTGGGTACTAGTAAAAACTGACAAAGATAGACTTTCTGTTGCGCTGGCTTCAGGAATTAGGCCACTGTCAACGAAAAGTGGGTTAACTCATCCCCAGTCATTGCAACTCTAATTTGCCCTGGTTTTTGACAAGCTGCAGTGACATCGGACTCTCTGTTTTTATTTAAGTTTTGTAAATATGTTTCATCTTTATAAATTACAAACTTGCTAAGTTCAATAAAAACTGAAAAATAAAAGTCCCAAACAGCAATAAGCTAACCAAGCTATCTGTTAGCTGCTTGAAGCTAATTGTTGCTAAAGTAGCACAGTAAGCAGCCATAGCTTTTAGGCTCATCAAGGTTTATGCATTTTACTCAGTTTAATTTTTCTTCTGTACACTATTTATTTTTTTTGTTTTTAATACATGGAAAACTAACAACTTACTTTGTTTCTTCCTGGCATGAGGGACAAAATAACTAATCTCACTGCTAGTCTGTTGGTACTCAAGCAAATTTAGTGTAGGCTACTTGTTACTGTACTAACTTGTTTTTTTCCCAATTTGTAATCTCTGTCATTAAATTTATGCTCCATTGGCTGACTATTTTCACAGTTCAGCAGATGCCTCGGTGAAAACCTCAAAATCCAACTTCTTACCCTTACCCTAACCAGGGGAGGCAAATGGCTGCCCTCCCTGAGCCTGGTTCTGCCTGAGGTTTCTTCCTGGCAAATGGGAGATATTTTTCTTCCCATTGTTTCCTAAACCTTGCTCAGAGGGAGTATTTGGACTTAATTACTCCACCAGAGTTATGTGACGATCAGCGTACGTTTGTCCTTCTGTTAATTTGTGAATCTGTCTGTCTGTCCGTGCACATTACTCAAAAACAGAATTTTGGCAGTGATGCAACTTATAGTCAGCATCCACGGATTTGTTAAGGATTTCTGTATCATCGTGAGATAGTGGCAAGACTCACTGTAACTATGACTACAAGTTAACACTTCGTCAGCTGCCTGCTGACGATCATATGATTGCGATCCCACTACAGATTACTACTACTATGAATTATCATGACTTATCTGTCAGAAATCATACAACGATTGAGCAGCCTTGGCGGAGTACTGCGCTCTCTGAGTATTTTTCTTGTTTCATAAAGTCTTCACCTTGAGATGATACATGTTATGAACAGGTGCTTTTTAAATTAATAAATTGGCTTGAAATGATTTCAGCCTTTATTGTAAGTCCGTTTAGTGCCTTTCACAGATGTGGATTTATACACATAATGAGGGCAAGTGGATAAAGTTACAATAAGCTATAGTCTGATAGTGATGTAATTGTTTTAAGTTATATCACTTTGGACAAAATTTGTGCAGTCTTGCACAATTTAAACTGCATTTTAGGTAAAATCTACCTCATTATTTATGACATTGTGACTTTTTTTCTAAGTTTCTGTTTATTTTATTTTATTTTTTACAGTTTTGTCCTTTTTTATAATGTCTTATTGTCACTGCACAGCCTTGAGAACAGTCACTGCAAACTGTATGAGCATGTGACAAACAAAAGCTCTTGAATCTTGATTATTGTGTAGGCTACTCCTATGGTAGTCTGAGTGTTTTTGTTTTTTTAATTACAGCGTACTTTTTTCTGTTATTTCTAACACCAGGCAGAATGTACTTTGTTCATGCATCATTTTTACAGTTGAGCATGTGAGGTCGTACAGCAGGAGTGTAGAACTTCGCTGTTCAGGTCTTGCATTGAGCAGCAGAACAATAGGGAGCATTAGGACCCCGAGGCGGGGAGGCTTCCTCCTCCGTCTCATTATCCATTGATTTGACAGCTTGATCGGACGACCAGTCAGAGGAAGGAGTGGGAGAAGGAGGTGGCCTGCTTGTAGTGCGGTTCGCAGAAGTTTTGTAAAAATTCCTGGGTTGTTTGTGAGACAACAGCAGCACCAGGGCGATGTCTGTCAAAGACAGCTGCTCGTTATTCGACTCATTTTCTACCGGATGATCCCGAGCTCCTGTCGCTGTTCCTGTTGTGTTTTTTAGACAGAGAACCAGTTCATTGGATGAGTCAGTTTGGGATTCAGTGTTAATTGACTAACAGGTTATTTTTTTAAAAAATTATTATTGGTTTTTGGTTTTGGGAGCTGTGTTTTCAACGTTTAGACTCAACCAGTCGGTGCAAGTTGTGGACGCACGTGTAGTCCGTCCTCCTCCATCCGGCTCAGGACGCACCGATCCGTCAGCTCTCTCTAGATAAAAGTTGGTTTTCTGTTTGGGATTTCGTTTTAAAAGAGGAAGAGAAAGCTAGAGACAACATGTCGCTAAGCAGAAGTATTGAATTCGAACACTTTGAGGAACGAGAGAAGCCGCACCGGACGCCGAGGACCAACTCAGGCTCCGGGTCTCAGTCCGGCTCCAGAGGAAACGGTCTGGTGCCAAGCCCGGCGCACAGTGCACACTGTAGTTTCTACCGCACACGCACCCTCCAGTCCCTCACGACCGAGAAAAAGGCTCGGAAAGTGCGCTTTTATCGCAATGGTGACAAGTATTTCAAAGGTTTGGTGTATGCGGTGTCCAACGACCGGTTCAGGTCCCTGGATGCTCTGCTCATGGAGCTCACACGGTCCCTGTCGGACAACGTCAACCTTCCTCAAGGAGTCCGGACGTTGTACACGCTGGATGGGGGCAGGAAGATCAGCAGCCTGGATGAGTTAGTGGAGGGTAAGGCCGGCGATGGGTCTCATGAGTTCATATATCTCTGATTCAGATATGCATTGATTATATAAAAGCTACACGAGTGAATATAGGTTCAGTTGCTTATGCGAATTTACGCAACACACTTTGACTGCATGTGGATGCACAATGAGGAAAGTTTTCACTTTGTTCAAAAGATATATCTGCTGCACTTCAACCTATCCACTAATCTTTAGGAATTTACAGCATATTATGGATGCATTGCAGAGCTTCTCATGCATCACCATGGATTCATTCATTGACATAACTGTCCTGACATGTTTGACCCAGTGTCATGCATGCAGGCAGGCATACAGAGCCCCCCTCAATGCAGCTTTAGTTCAGGACCCAGCTCTTCTAATGTGCATGACTGTCCATTGATCTAAGCTGGACTCGCTCCTCTTACTGTAGCCTGCTCTATTTGTAAGCTTATGTGGGCGTGAAAGTGTTCTGTGTACCTCTAAGTACATGTCTGCATGGGAAGTGAAGTGAAGGGAAGTGAAGTGTGTGTGTGTGTGTGTGTGTGTGTGTGTGTGTGTGTGTGTGTGTGTGTGTGTGTGTGTGTGTGTGTGTGTGTTTTGCTGCAGGGTACACTGGCTGTTAAAATGTTTCACATTGATCTCACCATTAGGGCTTGAAAGATGAAAATTGCCCTCCCCCATCCAGTATGTGCTCATTTCTTCATTTCTTGCAGAGTAGATGTGAATGCATAGGTGTGAGATATAATTCAAATAGGAACAATGATGGTCACCAGTGCAAACACAGCCAGAGCTATGTATATGATCAGTTTGGTCTACTTAGTGAGGAGTTAGAAGGCTGAAAAAACTCTTCAACGTAGTTTTTAAGCATTAAAAGGCTGTCACGCACTGCAGAAACAAATAGAACACAGTCTGTGACCCCTGCAGGGATGGTGACCTCTCTGTAATAAGTTAATCTTCAGGCCTGGAGTGTCTGTCTGCATGAAAGCAGTTGACGACACGCACTTCAGATTCACTGATCTCTTCCTGCAGTTATTATTCTTACATACCGGCCTATTTTCATCTGACTTCCTCCTGAAGTTTAGTCTCTGTGCTGCTCTCATCTCCTATACAGATCCCCTGAGAAACTGGGCAAGATTTAGGCCAGCGCCTGATCTAAATTCTGTAGCATCACTACTTTGGCAAACTGAGCAAAGTTGTTTTGGTGCACTGACTGACACTTCAACAGCTACTTCTAGCTGTGACTTTCTTTGATCAGTTCACTCCAATCACAGAATAATGCCGTTTTACTTATCCCTCTTTCTGGCAGTGGAGATAGGTTTGATTTAAGGTAATCTTTAAGATATCTGTGTGTGAGGTCCCTGCTCCACTAGTGATGTCTGCAGAAGAATTTGAGGTGAGAGTGAATGGAAATCCGACAAATAACATTTCCAATAACAACCAGCTGGAAACAATGTAAACATTCTGCATCAATACAGAAAACTACTTGTGAGCTTGCAGTTTTTATTTATCTATGTTAAATCTGGTATTGTAGCCGAATAAGCCAAAAGAAAAAAAAATGTTGATTCCACTTTAACTGTGTTGCACTAGCTTCTTCCTTATAGGCTTTACTGATTTAATTTGACTGAAATACGCTAAAGTTATGGTTTAAGCAGAAAGGCTATTAATGATTTGGCTCATCAGACCCTTTAAAGGTGGAGTGAGCGATACTAGTCTGTGAAATTGATGAATAGCTGAAAAGAAAATCTGGTGTTCAAACACAACCCTGGCTCTCTAAATGGAAAACAAAGTGGCTCAGTACGATGCACACAACACTACTCCAGCGTGTCCTGTGGACGTCCATGCTCGTGCACAGGACAGTGAGAGTATGAGGAGCGGTATATTTCTAAGTATGCTAACTAGCTTAAAATATCACCTCAGAATCACAGACTCCACCTGTGAGACATGAATTTTTGATAAAATAACAAGGTCCTGGGTCAGTCGTAAGCATATGTGACAGCTGTCTAGTTTGGTCCCTCGAACTGCAGGTGGGCTGAGCACCACTGTTTTGTCCTTGTGTACTCATCTAATGGACAGAGAGGGGGGGACATTACTGCACAGCTCAGCAGTCTGCCTCCATTGATTGAAGCCTGTTGGGCCTCTTTTATGTGGAAACCCAATAAAGCACCATTCACATGTGTTCCCCTCATGACTGGATGGGATTACTGAGCCAACCGGTCCACTTGAACTGCTGTGCTTGTGCAAAACAACACAGAGAGGTGTAGCGGATACCGAACAGGGTTTAGAAAGCGCTTTGCAAAGTGTGGATATGTGGGAGTACATAACATGCTGACGGGGGAATTCTCGTTGGGACAGTAACAAGTTTTGCATGCCAAAGACTGTGTATTGGTGCCAAATGGGGAAATTAAACCTTTTAACGTTGATGCTTGAATTGACTAAAGATATAGCTGCATTCCAGCGTTACAAACATCTTGTATTTTATAGCTGTGTTGACGTCTTGGTGCCCTCACAAACAATGAGAAATGGGAAACGGATTAGCTGAAAATGAGCTCCATTCAGGGAAGTCGTAACTCAGATCAGTCTTGTGCCAACTGAGGAAATTCATGAATCTACGCCAGTAGGTTTATTAAGGAGAGAATCCTCAATATATAGATTCCTTCTGAATATTTCAGCAACTTATTAGGAGGAAAGAAGTTGTCAAAACATGACTTTCTCCAACAGAATTCAAGTATTCAGAACAATACCAGCATTTTAAAACATACTTTTTCGTGTAGTGAATCAGAATTTCAGCAAAATCTAATCCATTGATCTATCAAGATTTGTCACCATTGCACAGACAACTTTGGTTTTAAACATGCTGATTTCAATTATTGTTGATTATGAAGCTCAGTTTACTTAGCCACTAAGTCATGAAAATTTTTAAATGTCTCATTTGTAGAGGCTGATAGGCTGTAGCTCCAGGCTACAACTGAGCTGAATCCTTGATTTATTCATGATAAATGGATGGATGAGGCCATAATCAGCCCTGTTTTGGTAGCATTAGGCTACGCATACATTTTATGTTGTGAGCACTTTAAATGGGTTTGCTTATTATAAAAACAAAAATAACTAACAATGACATCATTTTGGCTACATTTCATTTCCTTAGAAACCATTACTGGTATTATCAAACTTTTAATTGGCTCCACCTGCAGTGTAAGTCGTGACCAAACTGTAAAAAGTGATTAATGATTCTTCCTTTAGTTGTGAATATTAAATTAGAAAAACTAAAGCCCATACAAGCAGAGAATATGTTTGTGTCATTAGATCACATAATTGTTTAGATGGCAGCATTCTTGTGAAGTCAAAATTAGTCATTAATGTAATTAATTAGAGGTTTTGTAATAAATTAATCGCAATCACATTTTTGTCAAATAGAAACATTGGTTGACATCTGAATCAATGAATAGACATGCACGTGAACTTAAACAACAAAAATGTTTGTGTTTCTGTTTATCTGCATTTTTCATCTGTACTAAAGTCACAGACTACTGCAAACTCAAAGTACAATTATCATGATTATATTCAACATTTTAAGGCTTTTTGGAAACTCAAGCACTTTTAGTGCCTTGAAAAGTGGTCTATTTTGGGATGGCTACACTGTTTGCCGGTGCCAGGACTGTCGTAGCTATCGTTAGCTCTGGTGCTAATGGCAACATGTTTTGCATTGAGGTGATGCCATCGGCTTGAAGTGCTGCCCTGATCAGAAAATTCTTGGATACACAATTTGCACGCAACCACACTTTTATCCAAGCTGCCATCAGGAAGTTTTTTTAAAAGAAAACGTTGAAAAAACCCACTTTTAAAAAGTCCAACAAGCTCAATATGGTCTTGTTTTCCAAATCAATTCAATTCAATTCAATTCAATTCAATTCAATTCAATTCAATTCAATTCAATTCAGTTCAATTCAGTTCAATTCAATTCAATTCAATTCAATTCAATTTTATTTATATAGCACCAATTACAGTCAAATTGTCTCGAGACGCGTTACAGAACCCATATGCCTGAACCCCCAGAGCAGCCCTAAGGACACAGTGGCAGGAAAACACCCTTTTAACAGGGAAAAAAACCTCGAGCAGAACCCGGCTCTATTGTGGGGGGACCATCTGCTGCTGGCCAGGTGGGTTGAGAGGGACAGAAGAGGTAGAAAGGTAGAGATAGAGGGATGGAGGTAGAGATAGAGGGATAGAGGTAGAGGGTTTAGAGGTAGAGAGGTAGGGGGGACACAAGGACCATAAAACACACAGTATAATACATGCATGATAAGACAGATGATACATGCAAAGTACAACTAACATGGAAACTAATTATAGTTTACTGCTATGGTGTACAGCTCTGGCATTAAATATACTACATATATAGCTGTTGGTAAATTCAAAAATAAGTAGATGAGCAAATCAAGTATAGTAAGGGCAATGCAGAGTAGATTGATGGAAATGGGCAGCTGGAAGCAGTGGGCTGGAGGAAGGTCAGCAGCAGCAGCATCCCACAGATGGAGATTAGGCCAGTTGGTGGGAGAACCACCACAGATCTGAAGCATCCAGCTCTGGGACCAGGGACACTCGGAGAAAGGACACAGAAAGAGACAGAGTGAGTGTAATGCAATAATGGTATATATAGTAAATACATAGGTAGTTAGAGAAGGGCTCAGTGCATCCAGAGAGGTCCTCCAGCAGCCTATAGGCCTATAGCAGCAGAACTAGGGGCAGAACTAAGGGACGTCCAAGAGGAAGACTCCAGCTGACCCCCTCAGGGTCCCCCAGTCAGTCCTAACTATAAGCTTTGTCAAAAAGTAAGGTTTTAAGCCTGGTCTTAAAAATAAAGAGGGTGTCCGCCTCCCAAACCCAAACTGGGAGCTGGTTCCACAGGAGAGGAGCTGATAACTGAAGGCTCTGCCTCCTATTCTACTTTTAGAGAGAAGTTACAGGTCACTTCTCCAAGTAAGCCTGCAGTCTGAGAGCGAAGAGTTCTGCTAGGATAATATGGTACTATCAGGTCTTTAAGATATGATGGAGATTGGTTGTTAAGAGCTTTATATGTCAGAAGAAGGATTTTGAATTCTATTCTAGATTTAACAGGAAGCCAATGAAGAGAAACCAATATAGGAGAAATATGGTCTCTCTTGCTGACTCCCGTCAGTACTCTGGCTGCAGCATTTTGGATCAGCTGTAGATGTTTCAGAGAGCTATTGGGACAACCTGATAATAAGAAATTACAGTAGTCAAGCCTAGAAGTAACAAATGCATGGACTAGTTTTTCTGCATCACTCTGAGACAGGATGTTCCTGATTTTCACAATATTTCTCAGGTGGAAAAAGGAAGTCCTACAGATTTGTTTCATGTGCGAGTTAAAGGACATGTCCTGGTCAAAGATAACACCGAGGTTCCTCACAGTAGTACTGGAGGCCAATGTAATGCCAGCCAGAGTAACTATATGCTTTGAAAGCAATTCTCTAAGATGTTTGGGGCCAAATACAATGACTTCAGTCTTGTCTGAATTTAGTAGTAAGAAATTATAGGTCATCCAGGTCTTTATGTCCTTAAGACAATCTTGCAGTCTAGCTAGCTGATTAGTTTCATTTGGCTTCATAGATAAATACAATTGAGTGTCGTCAGCATAACAATGGAAATTAATACAGTGCTTCCTAATAATATTGCCTAAGGGAAGCATGTATAATGTGAACAGTATTGGTCCTAAGACAGAACCCTGAGGAACTCCATGATTAACCGTAGTATGCTCAGAAGAGTCATTGTTGACATGCACAAACTGGAACCTGTCTGATAAGTAGGATTTAAACCAGTCCAGTGCTGTCCCTTTAATGCCAATAGAATGTTCTAGTCGCTGTAATAAAAGATTGTGGTCGATTGTATCGAATACTGCACTAAGGTCCAATAAAATAAGTATAGAGACCAGTCCATTATCTGACGCTATGAGAAGGTCATTAGTAACTTTCACCAGAGCTGTTTCTGTGCTATGATGCACTCTGAAGCCTGACTGAAACTCTTCAAACAAGTTATTCCTTTGTAAATGTTCACATAATTGATTTGCAACTGTTCTTTCCAGAATTTTGGAGAGAAATGGGAGGTTGGAAATTGGTCTATAGTTGGCTAAAACATCTGGATCTAGAGTGGGCTTTTTAAGTAAAGGTTTGATTACAGCAACCTTAAAAGCCTGTGGTACATAGCCTGTTACTAGAGAGAGATTAATCAGATCTAACATTGAGGAATTAATTAAAGGTAAAGCCTCCTTGAACAGTCTAGTTGGGATAGGATCTAAAAGACATGTTGATGGTTTGGATGTAGAAACTATTGAAATGAGTTCAGAGAGATGTATGGGAGTGAAAAATTCTAAATATCCATCTGGTCTTACAGCCAATTCTAAAGTATCTGTACTCGATGATACATCTGTGACATTTGCAGGAAGGGCCAGAGTAATTTTTTCTCTAATCGTAATAATTTTATTTGTAAAGAAGCTCATGAAGTTGTTACTGCTCAAAGCTAAAGGAATACAAGTTTCAACAGAGCTCTGACTCTTTGTCAGCCTGGCTACAGTGCTGAAGAGAAACCTGGGGTTGTTCTTGTTTTCCTCTATTAAAGATGAATAGTATGTTGTCCTGGCATTACGAAGAGCTTTTTTTTATAAATTACTAGACTATTTTTCCAAGCTACATAAACTTCCTCTAAATTAGTGGAATACCACTTCCTTTCCAGCTTTCGGGACGCCTGCTTTAAAGTCCGCAGCTGGGAATTCTACCAAGGAGCAGGTCCTCTCTGAGATAGAACTTTTTTTTTTACAGGTGCAACACTATCAATTGTTGTACGCAGTGAGGCTGCAGCATTATTAACAATATAATCCACTTCTGTGGGGGTAAAATTATAATATTTCCCTTCCATTATATCAGTAAGTGGTGCTGGACTAAATAGAGAGGGTATTATTTCCTTAAATTTAGTCACCGAATTGTCAGACAGACATCTACTGTAACGATGTTTATTCTTAACTCCTATACAATCTATTGTTGTAAACTGAAATGTTATCATAAAATGGTCAGAAAGAAGAGGGTTCCGGGGAAATACTGTTAACTGTTTGATTTCTATGCCATAAGTCAGAACGAGGTCAAGGGTGTGATTAAAACTGTGAGTTGGTTTATTTACATGTTGAGAAAACCCAATTGAGTCTAATATTGAATTAAAAGCAGTCGTAAGGCTGTCACTGTCCACGTCAACATGAATGTTGAAGTCACCCACAATAATGACTTTATCTGAGCTGAGCACTAAATCAGATACAAAGTCTGAGAATTGAGATAAAAACTCAGAGTAAGGAGCAAGAGGACGATATACAACAACAAATAAAACTGGTTTCTGAGCTTTTAAATCTGGATGAGAAAGACTGAGAGTAAGATTTTCATATGAACTGTAACTAGGTTTAGGTCTCTGGTTCATTTTTAAGCTAGAGAGGTAAATTGCTGCCACGCCTCCTCCTCGGCCTGTGATTGGAGGAACATCACAGTTAGTATGACTAGTAGGAGTTGATTCATTTAGACTAACATATTCTTCCTGCTGCAACCAGGTTTCAGTCAAACAGAACAAATCAATCTGGTTTTCAGTTATCAAATCATTTACTAACAGAGATTTAGACGAGAGAGATCTAATATTTAACAGACCACATTTAATTGTCCTGTTTCTTCGCTCAGTTGAAATAGTGGTATTAATTTTAATTAGATTTTTATGGTTACTATGTCTTTTGTTTATTTTTGAATTGTTTAATTTATTGAATTTTGGTGGTCGGGGGACAGACACAGTCTCACTAAAGCTAACTGAATTACTGGAGGATGACAGCTGAGAGGAAACTGCAGAGAGGTGTGGAAGACTACAACTCTGCATCCTGGTCTGAACTCTGGGTTGTCATGCTTTAGGAGTTCTAATAAAATCAGCCATATTTCTAGAAATGAGAGCTGCACCAGCCAAAGTGGGATGGATGCCGTCTCTCCTAATCAGACCAGGTTTTCCCCAGAAAGAGCTCCAATTGTCTATAAAGCCAACGTCGTTTGCAGTACACCACGTAGACATCCAGCGGCGAAACGATGACATACGGCTAAACATGTCATCGCTGGTCAGATCAGGCAGGGGTCCAGAGAAAACTACGGAGTCCGACATGGTTTTGGCAAAGTTACACACCGATGCCACACTAACTTTGGTGACCTCCGATTGGCGTAACTGGGTGTCATTACCGCCGACATGAATAACAGTCTTACTGTATTTACGATTATCTTTAGCCAGCAGTTTCAAATTTGCTTCTATGTCGCCCGCTCTGGCCCCTGGGAGGCATTTTACTATGGTCGCTGGTGTCGCTAGCTTCACGTTTCTGACTACGGAGCTGCCAATGATCAGAGTTGGTTTCTCAGCGGGTGTGTCATTGAGTGGGGAAAAACGATTAGAAACATGAAGCAGTTTGTGATGTGCCGGGACAGCGGGCTTGAGCTTAGGACTACGTTTCCTACGAACCGTCACCCAGCTACCCTGAATTCCCGGCTGCTTGGGAGCTGCTAGGGTACGGCTAGCAGAAGCTACACTAGCAGCTATGCTATTGCGGTCCGCACTGGCTAAGGGGGCCTGGCTAACACCTAGCGGGGTGTTTTCCATGGTGCGGAGCCGCGCTTCCAATTCAGAGAGCCTCGCCTCCAAAGCTACAAAGAGACTGCATTTATTACAGGTATTGTTATCACTAAAGGAGGCAGAGGAGTAACTAAACATGTGACACACTGAGCAGGAAAGAGAAGGAGAGGAAGAGGGAGAAGCCATGCTAACTGCTAAGTGCTAGGCTAGCGGACAGAGATAACAGATTAACTTAGAATTAAGTACTGAGAAGGTGCTTGAAGAAAACGAGTGTATGTTACGATTCAAATATTACCGCTACACAGATTTAATGAATATCAAATTAGATGGAGTGGATAAGCTACAACAGTCACAGAACACAACACAGCGCTACAACAGGAAGTGACGCAATACGCTCACCGTAACGTCAGACGTCAGCAGCAAGCATTCTCTGGTAAATTAACAACCAGATACTGATGTCCCTCACCATATCCCTCACTGTCCACCAAACTGACTTCACTCAGTGCGTCCTGTGCATCTTCTTTATGGCTAGCAAACAGACTTTAGGTTCATTACTGCCACCTACTGGGCTGGAGTGTTCACCAGTGCTACCGTTGTGCCATAAATTAGGAAACTGAGAAAGGTGCGCTTAAATGCATTGCTTTTTCATCGCGTAATTTTTTTTCTGTAATTAACAAATCAAAATTAATGTCTTAAAATCCCAGCTCTAGTCCAAATATTAACACTGTATTAATGCAAGAAGTGTCTGTTTACTGACATGGCTTGTGTTTTTGTTCGTGACAGCTGTGTGACCGCTGCAGTAAAAACTGACGGACTCTGTTAAGGTTGACCTCATCTGTTGGCCACATGAGGACAACAGCCAGTGGCGGGTGGCTGAGGCTCCTATCGCATCTCTGAGGGGCGTCGGGGAATAGACGGTTGCTAAACGCCATCTGAGGGCATCTCAGGATCATTTTCCCCCAGATAAATGACAGCCTCTGTTATATTTTGTTGTAGTGTTCAGCCACTGCTCCATCCCTCCAGCTGTGGCCTAGCCTTTTAATTAGCCTTTGGTTAATTGCAAGCTTAATAAAACCTGCTGTCACGGGACATGCTGTCTCATTTGGACTTCCTGCTCTGCAGCTCATCTCGTTTGTCTTGACACATATCCTGTATCCAAAAATTCACAGATGGGATTGATTCCTTATCAGAGAATTAACTAGTTACCAAAAGAAGAGGAACATGGCACCATAAATGGCCAGCTTTAATGAAAACATTTCTGTGGTATGTAAGATTAGAATATGCTTTAAGCTGCTTATAAATTAGCACCAGTGGAGAGCTTCATTGCTACGCAGTTCTTCTAATGTAGCAGACTCAGCTGCTGAGCTTCTTGTACTGATACAGACATGAGTAATAATGTAATGGCCATACTCTGCAAGGTACTGGCTGCACTACACTTGGTTCACTGCTGGTAAGACATCGTTTTACCAAGCCTTGTATTTTCTCAGCTTGTACACGCTGTTCTTTTCTCAGAAAGCTTTGCTGAACAATTCTGTGAGTCTTGTCTGTAAAAATCTTCACCAAATGACAGAGAATATTCACTTTATTGAATGAAAAGCACAATATTGTTTGTGATGTTAAGTGTTTCTTAGAGGGGGGAGGACGGTTCCTGGACACTGAAATAGTTTTGTAAGAAATGTAGCATGAACAGAAAGTATTCCTAGTCCTGTTCCTCCAGAATGGCAGTGAGGAATCACTGATCCAGCACTCAGCCTTCAAAACACTTGCCAGAAATTCCTGCTTTGGTTTTCATTTACCGACCGAGCCCCTGTTCTCGTCGCAAGACTTTGTTCTTCAGGGGAAACATTTGCGTGTTAATGTGTTCAAATGGAATGCTGGCAGATAAAACAAAATGCTTTTTGCTTTGGAGGAAGGCCAGTGCAGCAGCTCAACAGCTGAAAGGGAGAGAGGACGGTATTGCACTGCCTCTCAATGTGCTTTTTTGTTTCAACTGGAGAATGTTAACTCTTTGTTTTGTTCAACTCTTTCACCTAATGCCATGTGGAAGCAATACTTTATAGGTCATATATGTAAGGCTGATTCTGTGCAAGGCATGTGTGATGACCTTGAATATTTTTTATTTCGTTTGTAGTATAGTGCAAACTTAAGGTTCTGAAAGTTTGTATGCTTTATTTATTTAGTGCCATAAATAGTTTTTATTTATCTCTGAACTCTATGCAAAGGGAAGCCAGTAAAGAAAAAGTAATTCAGAATAAACATTTGCTGTGCTTGCCTTTAGCTTTTGCCATTTCGCCTGTGCTCCTAGGAGCACATACACAGTGTTTCAAGTTACTCTGCAGGTAGACAGCATCTTAAAGAGCTTGCCACAGCCCCGCTGATTCAGGCTGCAATACTTGCTTCAGGCTGTTCATATAATCCCATACTGAAGAGATGATGTTGAAATCAGGGCTCTGTGTGGCCATATCACCTGTTGCAGGACTCGTGTTCTTGTCACTGAAGATGCCGGTTCTTCATGACTCTTTATGGCTGGTTGGGGTTGCAGAGTGAGCAGATTGGGGCTTGATCAGACAGTTTTATAATTGTGTTGTGTGACGGATGAAGTTCCAACAGCACTTTTTGTGGTAATGGGGGTCAAAGATGTCACAGTTTTTATTGTCTATATACCTCATAGAGCTTGTTTCTTTCTCCAGGTGAGAGTTATGTGTGTGCCTCCAACGAAGCCTTCCGTCGTGTGGACTACACCAAGAACGTAAACCCCAACTGGTCAGTGGGCAGCAAGACCGGTACATCACGCTCCCTCTCCTCTCTCTTCCCGCTGAAGAACGAGCTGCAGCGCGAATCTAAAGACTTCATCAAACCCAAGCTGGTCACGGTCATCCGCAGCGGCGTCAAACCCCGCAAGGCCGTTCGGATACTGCTTAATAAGAAAACGGCACACTCCTTTGAGCAGGTGCTCACCGACATCACTGATGCTATCAAGTTGGACTCCGGAGCCGTGAGGAGACTGTACACTTTGGAAGGCAAGCAGGTACGTTTAGTAACACTCCAGTCTGAGAAGATTATCAGTATGCCATGTACGTGAGTGTGCAGTTCAAGTCGAGGACTGCTAGAGTCAGTTCTTTCATTTTGATGCAGGAAGTGGTATCTTAGGCTGTTTTTACATCCAGTATCCCTTTATTTTGTTAGATGAAGCTGCTGGCAGGTCGCAGTGCCATATCTTTCCCATTAAACATTTGATTTGAATGGAACAGTGATACAAAATAGTGCAAAGGAAAGAAGCCCACAAGTGAGGAGTATCATCCTTCAGTATAGATGCAGGAGACTTGGCTTGTGCAGTGATCCACTATGCTAAAGAAATCCCCTTCATGTAATTCTTGATTAGTGGACACATCGTCTGCTTGAACAAGGACACCAAGTCCTAGTGTCCACGTTGGGTGATGCCCACCAAATCCTATGCCAGTAATTACTACACCAACTCATGACAAAGCAGCAAAACTAAGCATTTTCTTGTACTCGCCAAACAATGATCTCACTCACGACAGTTGCATAACTTGACAGTTGGAGCAAGATGAACATATTGTTTTCAATGAGACGAAACTGGACGATGTGCATATGAGAACCAGATGGAATTGCAAAGCTGAGCTTATCTCTAAAAACCACTGATTTATAGGTTTCAGCTGTGTCAGCAGTCTAGGTAATTACAGTCCATTTAATCAGCTGTACAAAATTACACGCCACAGTTATTTCAACAAAGCACTAATGAATACACTTTAGAGTTCAGGCCTTTTGCCATATCCATCACTATTGTATCCTCCAGTCTCCTATTGCACCATGTGAGGCTGTTTGTGCTGTAATCCTATCCATCTGGGACACATATATATTAATGTGTCCATTTGAAATTCTCATTGTGGCCTTCCTGGTGTTCACAGATGAGATGAGCTGAAGCACATGGCATCCCTCATCAAAAAGATTTATATTAATGTCTCAGCTGGTAGAAGTCTGAGATAATAATAATTAACATATATATAATTTTAACGCTCATCTTTTTGTTAATAATCAGCTTTTTGATTATCAGCAGGCTCTATTAGATCTTTTAATCTCAACCTGATTTAGTCAAACACACTTGAAATATGGCAAAATTTATGATGTTGCAGTATATTGCTTCACTTTAAAAAGAAATTTCTTAATTCTGATCATGATAAGATAAGATAACCTTTTATTAATCCCACAGTGGGGAAAGTGTAAAAGTAGACCAAAATATATATATGAGTACTAAATCAAAAATGAACATGCATTGCACATTTCAGGAGTATTGCACAGATTTTTTGATGAATAGAAAGATACTGATAGAGTACTATTTTTGCCCAGATTGTATATAAGTAGAAGGACTAAGAAAATAGCATATATTATTATATATGTAGTAAAATGGCTATTGCACAGGGTTTTTAAAGTGCAAAATATTCATAATTCGTCATGTATGAGCCAGTGAATTTTTGGGTTGATTTTGCTTGTTTTCTGCCAGCGTATTAGGGAAAACACGTTTTGAAAATGGGAAACTTTATGGAACTCCAAGTGTGTGTTGATGAAGAAGAGATGTTCATGAAAGGCCTGAAGAAAAATTGGGTGTTAACTACATATTAACTGCCAATGAAATGGCCAAATAAATTGTGGTTATTGTATTAAGTGTCACAAGCGGCGTTAAGCTTAAAGTGTTTGTTTTCGCTGCTTGAATGGTTTATATTAGGGTAGCAGTTTTGCTTATGCTTTGCTCCAGATTGCTGTAATTGCCCAAATTGTGTGTTTATTCATAAAGTCATAAAAATCAATTGACTGGAATGAGCCCTTTAGAAAGTAGATGCTTGATGGTTGTTAACTGCTGGCTTGCTATTCTTTGCTTTTGCTTTGGAGCTCAAATATTGCTTCATTTTAAAAAGGGCTGCATGTTTTAAATGGAAAGATCTGCGGTTAGAGTGGTGCTGAAGCATACAAAGCATTCGGAAACATCAAAAACCACCAAAAATGCATTTCTTTAACAGTGAGAGGTGAGAGAACCTAATTTAAACTGAAATTTTACCTTAGAATCAAAGTCTGACAACCAAAACAGCTGATGTTTGTTTCCTTTGAGTCGACAGGAATCTTCCTGGGCTGGACAGTCCAGACAAATGACTCATGAGAATTGTGATCTTTATCACCTCTGACGGAGCCGAGCCAGCATCCTTTCTGTCCGCCTAGCACCGTACAACCTCCAATGACCTGTTAGCATTACATAACAGTGTCCAGAACATTGTCATATTTATTTACATTATCTTAGCTCAAAGCTTCCTGCAGGGGATGGTCTTGAACTTGACGTCTCCCTCTGTGCCTATGAAAACTGTAGAGAGATGTGACTTTACACACTTCAGACACTTCTATTTCCATCTCTTAGTAGATTACAAGTAGATCACCATGCAGACCAGCTGTTCTTTCCAGACACGTCATGTTTTGAATTGCCAGGAGGAATGTATCTTTAGACTTTATGGGTTACGTCTACTTACTTTAGTGCTTGTGATGTGCTGTCCATCCTGTCTTGCCTCTTGTTTTGAGAGAAGTAATCAGTTGAAGTGAGAAGAGGCAGGCGGAATATTACGGTGATTGAAAGGGACATTTCTTTTTTTCTTTTTTTAAGCAGGCAGCTGCAGTTTGCTGGGATGTGGCCATAATGTCTCTGTGAATTTAACTTGTGGTAGAAGTGGAGAAGCCAAAACTGACAGCTTCAGTGTTGTCTGGGGCGGAGAGAATTAAAAGAAAAGTGGTGTTTTATATTTAATCTTTCCATCCCCACCTTTATTCAACAAGCTTCTGTTCCATCAAAATCTGTACCTGAAAAGCATAGTTTATACCTTACACACATGGATATAGAAGGAATTGGATTATTAGTTAAAGCTGTTTTAGAGAAAAATACCATCATTATCATGCTGTGTTACAAAAAAAAACTATATTCATGTCGGCATTTCAGTTTCGCACATAAATAGACTAAAGTTGTGTTGTATAATCAGAACGAAAACTATATTAATCACATTATTATTCATCATTGCTCACTCATATTTTCTACAATGCTGTGCAGCAGCAGCAGCAGCAGCAGCAGCAGCAAGAGCTGTATTAAAAAAATCCCAAACCACACACCAACTCAGGCCCTCTTAGTCAACCATAATGTTCTTTTATTAGGTTGAAGATGGATCGCAGCCAATTCAACCACCAACATATGACCAACCTTTATAGCCCAGTGAATTCAGCAGGGTTGGCTCCAGAAAAAAAATGTGCTTTTCTTCTGGCTTTGTATATTTTAAATCATAAATTAGTCATTTGTGGAGGTGATTCACATGTACTGTGTAGTATATAGGAATTATAGGTTACAGATGACACATGACACAACTCATGCTGACAAGTGTGTCATTTAGCTTCCTTAGATATTCACCACAAGGGTTTTCAGTGATAATCACACAGGCCAGTAGTTACGGCAGTCTTTTATTTAGCCTGCTTTGACAGATGATTTCTGCTCTCTGCTGGAGCATAAATCCATCCATCAATCTGCGCTGGTGACTTTCTCCATCATCACATGAATACTGATGGATCCGAGAGTTTCTGACTCTTAAACATGGTGTTAACAAACACCTAAATACTTCACAGCAGCATATTTTGGTTAAGATTTCATTAAAATAATCAGTCTTCCAGGTTGATACTGTCACGTATCAGCTTTGTCAGTAAAAATGATAAATTGTGGCTCATTTCTGTTAAATGAACCTGAAAACAATATCCAGCCACTGCATTTGGAAGAGTTAAGTGAACAGGCTTGTTTTTGTTTTAGATTAAAGTTTAACACTTTTGAGTCTTAACTGGCATTTACAATGTTTGAGGTGAGAATATTCTTTTCAGCAGCTGGTTGCAACTCTAAATTTGGTATTTCAGTCCCATTTTGAAGTCAGGCATTGGAGGGAGTGTTCTTCGTTTAAGAAAGCTAATGTTTTCTGTATCTTTTGATTTGTGTTAGTCTCTTGGCTTCAGCAGGATTATCTCCAAATTAAATGAAGAGTGTAAATTAGAGGTTTAACCCATCAAGTCTGTAACCTGATCTTGAAACTGAAGCTGGACGCCTGATAATACCTCGTCCATCATAATTAAAGTCAATTCAGATTAAGTCAGTGAGTGCTCTCTGTAATATGGGCTTCTTTGTGCAGCGTAAATTGTAATGTGACACCATAATCTTTATTCCTAAGTACTGAAGACTTGGGAAACTGAATAAAATGTGTTAGCTTTAATCTTTTCCCAGAGAAGACATATTGTGGTAATTTGGCAGCGATATTTGTGTTGATCCCTCTGTCATGGAGCCTTTCTACCCTGCTGAGCCTCTTTTTACATCCTGTGGTGCCATATTGGTGACCACATACACTAAAAGCAAATTCACATATTGTTCATGGTCTGAGGAAAATCATGAATCTCCAAAAAATCAGCTTTTTATGTGGAAAAAAAGAGGAAAAATGTTTTGTTTTCATTGTTGTGAAGATTCATTTTTAGCCAATGTGTTAAGATGTTTATTTAACTTTGTAATAAGGAGAGTTTTCTCAACCTTGACAGAGCAATTGTTCAGTTTCGGTGCAAAATTTTAACTCGCCAAATTTTGCTGGTGTTTAGCCTGATTTGAAACATAGTGAGTATAATGCAATAATATTCAACAGAATCACAGCGTTGAACTCCAAATTATACAGCTGACACCATATCTCTGTGAAACTCCAAACAAAAACTGAACATTATAACCAATGTTAAGGTAGGATTTGTTGCTGGATTGTTTCATTAGTTTTAGATAAACAACTAGCTAACAAATAAACTGGTGCATTAGCAGTACATGTGGAAATCATGTAAGCATTCCAGTTTCACCAAACCCAGTAGATTCTGTGAAAAGCACTTCTAAAGCTGGCCCCATAAACACACACACTTCAAATGCCTTCCAGCAGCAGCCGACCATCTGCTCCTCCAAAATCAAATCAGAGGTCCCAGCCAGCCGGTCTGCTGGCGCTACAGCCCCCGCCCACTGATGCACTCTCTCACACAGAGGCCCCCCGCTGGGGCCCCGGCCACCACCCCATAATTAGACCTATAAGCTGGAAGGAAGGGTTAAAGTGCAGCTGTCAGGTGTGTTTGCGGGTGTGTGTTTGTGGATGTGTATGTGCGTGCACAATACATCTCTGTCCAGCGTCTCTCCTCGAGTCAAAGCTGCTCTTCAGACTGAATGTTAATTGTGGATCTTGGTTATCAGGGCCAGCAGAATCAGCTGCTGCTTTTGAGAGAAACCCCTGTTTTACATCTCAAAGCTGACTGGGCAGGCAGAAAATAAGATTTCCCTGTTTCAATTGTTTGATTGATGCATTCATTAATTTGGGGTACAGTCTAGTAGTTACAAAATTTACTCTTTTATGCAGAAATCAATGAGAAATGATTCAAGGGAACCACAGGGAAAGTGGCAAAGAGGAGAAAGGTCCATGTGATAAAAACAGAAGTAGAGGTTCTGAATTGTAAACACAACATTTACGGATCCACTAGAAATTATCTGATTAAAAACTGATTTTTGTTTGATCAGATTCTCTTTTATGCTCGAGTGCTATGGGAATTTCCAAGCATTGAGAATTAAGATGTTAATTCTCTTGATTTTCTCCTACACTGGTTTTCTGCAATGTAATAATGCATGTTAATTCCATAAATCGGACAGCTTCTGCTGTTTGTCTGACCTTTGTTGTTAGTTTTTCTGTGGCTTTACTAGTAACAGTAGAGAAAAAACATGTCAGAAAGCAAAAGTAACCTGATCCTAATAGCCACATTTGAAGGTGGCGTGAACAGCTGGATGTCAGAGAGAGCTACAGGGAGAAGTACAAACCCCAGCTCACCACTGACAGTTAGCCATTTGGGATGATGTAGGTGTGAATGTCACATTGTTGGTTTTAGAAGGTGGTAGAAATGATCTTGCATATTGTATTCTGCAAATTTGTCCACTATACTTGATCTCTAGTGTGAGTAGATAATCACAGAGAGGTGGGGTGAATTGTCTCTGAGCTTATTCCCAATCCCCAGCTTTGTTAGCCAGTGCCTGTTCTCTGCCCCCTCCTCACTGCCTGCCTATTTATCCCACTGTGCAGAGCAGCTGACAACCATCCAGTCTGCCAAAATACCATGCAAAAATACATCTTACATTCATCTTTTAGCATAACAGTCCATGCAAGTTGTGTCAATATGTTTGCCTGAGTGTCTATCCATGTATTAAATATAAACTGAGTGTATAATTCAACACAAAATCATATATTTATTCCAATGAGGGGAAGGAAAGATGCAACATCCTCTTTAGGCCTGTTTGTTTGCTCTGACTGGCAGCATTCAGTCACAGGAACCTCTATCTGTCTTATCCAATTCCAGAAAATGTCTCATGAACAACAAATGAAGGGTGAAGCGCTGACCAGTTGGTGACCTTTTTTGTTACATCACTGTGATTTTGTGAAGCTGGATCTGGTCCAGAGGTTCTCCCTGCCTAATGCAACGTTCAGCCTAATGTGACCCTGAAACACAGTAAGCGAGGAGAGACAGTGTGCCACACCACAATTAAAACATTAGTGATCAATGTGTTGCTCTGCGAAATGTGGAAATCCCATTTTTCAATGGATAAATACTCAGTGGGTGGTCTGAGTGAGTCACTGATTGTTAGAACGGTGGAAGGCAAAATATTATAAAACATACTGTGCATTAAATTATAGAAACAGAAGAAGAAAAGTATTCATTCAGAATGTGTTCATTCACGTTTAGCAAAGTAATGACTACCATTTAAATTAATCGCTTATTTCAAACATAACTCTAAAAGATAAGATAAGACAAGCCTTTATTAATCACACAGTGGGGGGATTTAAAGAGCAGAGGAGACAGTGCAAAGGTTTAAGAAATATCATTCTAAAAATCTAAATAAACCAAAATAAACACAAGTATGTCTAAGAATTCTGATTGTCTAAGTTCCTCTGGATGGAAATAACAGTACTGTACATATCAATGATATCGCACAGATTGTTTCATGAATAAAAACAAGAAAAGCACTCCGAGAGTGCAGTAGTCCACCAAGGCTGCTCAGCTGTTGTATCATTTCCAACGGCAGAACTCTTGGAAAAAATCGGGACAGAAATCACGGCACTAAAGAATGTGGCCATTTGATATAGATGTGCCCTCAAACAAAATGACCTTACGGTGAGCACAGGCATGTATTATGCATGTGTACGTTATGTACGGATACAGAATAGTTTGATCTAAATATGTAGCGGGCGGTGGGAATTGATGGGACTCAGAAACACCTCCAGAATTTAATCAGTTGTTCCTTGTAAGATTTCGGACGGATAAGTCCCAATAAGTCCCCAACAATGGATTTGTAGTAGGATCACAATCATGTGATCGTCAGCAGGCAGCAGACGTAGTGTTCACTTGTTGTCATGGTTACAGTGACGCTGTGCCGCTATCTCGCAATGATACAGAAATCTTAAACAAATCTGTGCATCCAGACTATGTCGCATCATTAATCAGGTGGTCCTTGTGTCATTTCTGACCTTCCCTGAAAATTTCATCCATGTCCGTTTGTCTGTTTTTGAGTAATGTTGCTGACAGACAGACAGACACACATGCAAACCAACGCTGATCATTATTACTCCGCCGAGGCTCCGCCTCCTTGGCAGAGTAATAATGATAGAGAAGTATTATTATGGAACAGATTTTTCTGTAAGTAGAAAAATAATGACATTGCACATATTCTAGTATATGTTTTTTTTAAAAGATGTTTCACAGCATTTTTAAATGTAGAAAATATTCACGTCACAGCTACAAAAGTGTTTTATGGCAGTTTTTCGGTGTGCGCTAAAGTTTTTTGGCAGTACATAATCAATTATAAGAAAAGCCAGTTGTCCACAGTTACAATCCACCATCTTTTCATTTAGCCTTTCATGCAAGCATTTACTGGATTATATTTGCTCTGTGTAATTCACACCTCACAGGTCTACACCTCTGTTTGTTTGAGCAAATCAAATCCCTGCCATCCTGCCGGTCTCACTCCATCTTGCAAATCCGAACCATGTTATGTAGATGATGGAGCTATGATTAAGTAATTATACAACCGTTTGTCTTATAGCATTCCAGCTTAGATTTTTAAGGGTAATCAGGAAATGGAAAGAGTTTTTTTCTGCCAACGACAGTGCACGTGGAATTGCTTTTTAAAAATCCTGAAATATGTTTGGCTTTCGTAAACCTTTTCATTTAGTGATGTTATCGGGATGACAGTCTGTCTGCCCATTAACCAGAGGCTGGAAACAGAGCAGGGTCATTTCAGCTGCTGAGCTGTGAGGCCTGAAATGCTTGTCTGTCTGAAATCTTTACAGACCTCTTCAGTACACACAGCAAGCTTAGGAATGGGAGCGGAAATGAGGCTGAAATGTAATCTTTCCTTGTTTGTATCTCTGCAGGAGTTATTAGGACAAACTGTATCTTCCATTATAAACTGAAGACACAGCAGCAGCCTATCTTTAAAAACTGACCAGCCATGTTGGTTTGTACAAGAAATTAATCACAAACTGATGGATTTAATTGTTTTTCCATCTCCGTTTTAGACTGAGAAAGTGCCTTAGCGTACCTGCATGCATTCTGCGAACGCTGAAGGTCACTCATAGTCCTCAGTTTATCAGGGCACAAAGAATTCAATGCCTCGCTGTGCAGGAGCAGCAGGCTGACAGTCTGGGACAACTCCCAACAGACTACACCAAAATATCCACAGCAGTTTTTTTTCTTACTATATATCAATTTTTCCATTTTTAACATTAATAAGGACATTTCCCTGTCTGCCAGCATGCACTGCAGGAGCTCAGACATTTTCTCTGTAGCTTTTCTCTTTGACTCATACCAGCAGAATATGCATAAATGTATTTTTCTGCCTGGAAAATACTGGAAACTCAACCTTTTTTTTGGTTGGGTCTGTCTTAAAAGTGATTTGCAAAGTATGTAGCATTAAAAGCAACACAGATGCTGTGAGTAGGAAAAAATGTAGAGCCAGTCAAGATGATGCCTAAAGATCAAATCATAGTAAATAAATAAACAAACCCAGCTTTATTGCTATTTACATCCATATATATGTACATCCAATGGATATTACTGGTATATACAGTTCACTACACAGGAAAGCACACAAACAAACAAAAAAGAGTGCAAATTTATGAAATAAACCTCAGAAAAGCTGACTTTATGTATTAATGAGGGGCTAAAATATGAGAATTACTTTTATAAACTTCTAGAAATATCCTCAAGAAAAAAGTGAAATTTTGTTTTCTACTTTTCTCTCCCTTTTTTGATCTCATATGCCACAGAAAGGCATTAGACTATTCTTGGATATGACACAGATTTGCACCTGCCTGCCACAACCAGCCACATTGGAAAGGACAACTGATTTATTAAATATGATGCCCTCGATGAGAACAAGCTTAGTCCTGTCCAATCTGTAAAGTTTTTCAGATTCCTTCATGAAAGTTGCTCTCGGCTACTTTGTGAATGAATCCTAAGAAGACACTCTTCGACTGTTCTGCATGTACACTAAGATCACGCATTGTGGCGGTAATATAGAACAGTTTTTGGGTTGCTGGCTTTGGGGCGGTGCATGCCGGCTAGCGTGACACTGATGCACTTTGGTGTCATCTCAAATGACACGCTCTTAATGATGATGGCCTCCTGGCCCCAATACTCTAAACCAGCCCAGGTCTGTGTGTTAACGGGGTTGTGCTGCTCTGATGTCCTCTACAAACACTGAAAGGCTTTGCATTCATAAAGTTCTCTGACTGCTTCTCAGCCTGTTATCATATTGAAGTCATTCATATCTTGTTATTTGCACATCCTCCTGGCAGGACAGTAAATCATGCGGGTAGTTACAGACAGATTAACAAGACTCGACTAGCTAGAGGCAAGGCCACACAAGGGCTTCCACTGATTGTCAGGCTTGAGCTGTTTTCAGGGTGAAGTCTGGATTAAACGCCGCCATTTGGGTCAACAGCCGTGAAATCTGCATGCGCACCTATTGTTCTGTACAGTCATTAGCATACAGCACCGTCTGACACTGGTGCAGTGACACCATCCAACCAGGAATATTCTCAGCTGTGCTCAATTATGTTTGTTTTGGACCCACTAGAAATACATTCTCACTTGCAAAAAAAAAGTACACTTATATGCTTTATACCATTTATTTTTAGAAGTTGTGTGCTCCTCTGCACATTGCATGTCTGTCATTCCATCACAGAAAAGGGATTTTCTTCCGTTTGCTGATCCAAACTGAGGTTCTGAGCAGTTTTAGTTACATTGCAGACTGTAGAGTATTGTGGCCTTGAGAGCCCAACATGCTGCTACTGAGTAAACATAGGTTGACTGTGTTTTTCAGGGTTCCTATAATTGCAGTGGATGTTGTTTTGCTCAGCATGCTGTATAATTAGTTAAAGGCATTTTTTAGTGTAGTCCTTTCTTGAATTCCAATGGGTTGGTCTCTTGGGAACACTGTAGAGAAAAGTCAAAACTTGATTAAAAAGAATTTAATGCAGGGAGGTACATTGATTTTCAATGTGACAAAAAAGAGAATATGCATTGTATTCCTACTGTGGGTTGACCTTCATAAACAAACCTGGAGCCTGGGCAGTGCTAACATACTTCTTTGTATTTTCGAGTTAAAAGTACCTGTTTCATGTTGCACAAGTGCTGGTATGACTCATTGATTTAACAAACAGGAAAACAAAAACCTGGCAGATGACAGAACCGGGTGTCGGGTGGGGGTGCAGGGCTGTCAGCTGTGCAGAACGTGTGGAGGCCGTAGACGGGGAAGGGCTTCCATTGTGTGCTGTGTGATCTCAACTGCTTGTTTTGTTTTGTTTATGTAGCCTGGCCCTCTTCCATTCTTTGAAGCCAGCCTTTCACTCTCCCAGCGAGGGAATTGACATCATGATGCAGTTTGGCTGCATTCAAACCTCCAGCCCACATGACTATTGTTTGTCTGCTTGTGTTTAATCGTGCGAGATGGCCTCAGTACGTTTTAGCAGATCTGACGTGAAGAATTCGTCCAGTGCAGATCATCAGGTGTATGTCCAAGTGTGTCTGTTGGGGCTTCATTTTCACATCAAACACTTTCTAGCTTATAAGTGTTTCTTTGTTCATGACCGACAGTTTTTCTTCTTCATCTTTAGAGACTTTTTTTTGCTGGAATTGCATTATTACATTTCGGGTATTAACTGCCCGGTAGGCTATTTAAATACGGCAAGATTGTTGGTTTTTAATTGGAAACTGAGAACCGTGTTAACTGGCAACTAAAACAAACATTTTATGCATCTCCGGTGGATGTTTAAGCACCTCAACAGCTCTGGAAGTCTCTCTCTCTAAATGAGTAAGGAATTCTACTGAGGCTCATTCAGGCTGTTGTGTGTTTGCATGTTTATTCTGAATTTTTACTTGCACAGTTCTTTTAGAATATGAAGAGCTTGGCACAGAAGTACATTCAGATGGCCTCAATTTATGTACTGTAATGTGTCTGTTGGTGTGAATATGACTTGCAGGAGACAGTGAGCTGTGTAATGTGTGATAGGTCAACAAGCCTCTGGCTGGGGTGAAGAGGAGTTCCCTACACTGTCTTGGAGTTTCTCTAAACTGGCCTACAAACGAAAGGAAACTGCCAATTTGAATTCATGCCTCTTTTGCTCTGAAGTGCCTTCAGTGTTTCCAGATAAAATGTCTTGTGAACTGATGAAAACCCCAAGGAGACATGCTTTCTTATCCTCTCCTCCAGTACCTTCAGTTCATTTCAAATTTATTTATATAGTGCAGATTCACAACATACACTACAGGCCAAACATTTGGAAGCAACTTGCAGTTTCTGTTCACAATGGCTTTGATAAAAAGGTAAAAATAATAAAAACCAGTCTGAATTCTATGGATTTTGGGACTTATTTACTGCACGATCAGACTTTGCTTCCATTGATATGCACAATCTCAATTTACCTCGATGTTACCAGACAATTGTTGAATAAATGTTAACAGAAGCAAAGAAGGGCTTAGTTATAGAGTTGAGAAGATTTACAAGAGTCACAACGTCAGTGCAAAAGTGAAAAACAAATCAGAGTTTGCATTATTCACGTTAGCTCTTTGTCTTTTGAAAGTTTGTATTAGGGCTGCACGATATATCGAAAAAATATCATTATTGCGATAATGGTAAATGCGATATCCATATCGCAAAGTTGCGCGATAATTTTATGATTATTTAGATGTATAAATCATGCTTTTTGCATGCATAGACGTTTTCTTGTGACCAATTGAGAGTGCGACCCATCACGGAACTATTTTTCCCAAGTCGCCATGCCGCAGATGTACAAGGCATGCTTGGGATGTGTAAAAGCGGTGCTTAATAATGTGGATTTCTTTGGATGAAAGACCAATATCGCAATATATATCGATATCGCAGTTCTTGACACCCATATCGCATATTGCACATATTTCCAATATCGTGCAGCCCTAGTTTGCATACAAAAATCCCAATAAATCTTTAACTATATCCAGAACTCTATAACTACCACAGAAATGTGGAGAGAGAAACTGCTGTGTAAAGAAACAAGAGTACAGGTACAAATATATTGTATTCTGATGAGTGACTCTTTATATAATAATTATGTTTATTTTGTTGCAAAGTACACCAATGAAACTATGGTCTTTTCTTTTGTAGAAATTTGATCTTGCTTCCAAACATTTGGCCTGTAGTGTACGTCATCTCACAGCACTTAGCATAGTAAGGTACAAACCTTACGAATTACAAACAGAGGACAGAAAACCCAACAATCCAAAGTTGCCTTTGGATTCCCTATGAGTGAAGGAGGGAAGGAACAGAAAAAAAAAAAACCTCAGACAGAGCCAGGCTCAGGGAAGGCGGCTATCTGCCTCCCCCAGTTGGGTGAGAGCGAGGATGAAGTGGGTGGGTATGGCAGGATAGCAAGCAGGTGGTGAGGCTAGTGGCTGCAGATCAGAGACGTCCGTGGAGAGAACAAGCAAAAAACCCAGGGGAAACACAGAGTTAGTGATATGTAACCGTGATATATTACATTGTAGAGAGTAGAGAGGAGCCCAGTGCATCAGTCTAAACCTACAGCAACATAAGTGAGCTGCTGTAGTAAGCAATAGTTGTTCAGTTCATTCATATCTGTTACTTTACTATCTTATGTTGTAAAACTTGACAACAATTTCAATTTGTTGTACAAAGGCAAAGTATCTGGTGGTTGATTGTCACTGTGACTAATGCAGGGACTCCACAGTAGTGAGTTAATGACTGGTTTAGGTTTCTCATTGCTCATGTTTCGTGCCTCCGTTGGCTGTTACACGTGTTTGAGATTTACCGCTCTAATCCAGAGGAATTAAAATGTCTCTGGAAGCTGCCTCTGTCTAAGTAAGAGTTCAAACAGAGTTAATAACTAGGTTGGCTTCAGTTCAAGTGTCACCCTGAGAGACTTAATAGGCATCTAGCTATTTGCATATTCTTAAGCAAGCAACGATCTAAGTGAGAACTCAAGCTTGTTGAATAAGCACCTAATTTACTATGAAATGTTCTTCTTCTCAGCAACAGCAGGAGTGCTGCGGAGGCTGACCTTCCCCCAAGCAGGAGGCTGAGATTTGATCTTTTTTGCTCAGGACCCAACCCACCTTCTTCGTCTCTTGTTTATTTGGCTCATGACGCTGAACAGCAATGAGGGGTTTGGAGGTAAATGGGGCACATGTACCCAGTGATTACAGTGATCATTGTCCCATTAGGCATCACAAGGAAAGCCTGTACTTTCTTGTGCATCTTGTTCATTCAGTTGCCCTAAATACTCTGCACCTGCTGTTGTGAGACCACGGCCGTTATTCAAAAACAAGAGAAAGCAATCCCCTCTTAAAATACTAGTTCTGTGCTTTAGAAAATCACATATTGTTATTATTATATCTGAATTACCCACACATTTGGGAAAACATCTTCTGTTGCCAAGCTTAGCGGGGCAGAAAATACAGCCAGCAAGATGGAGGACACAGACGGATGGTGAGAGTAGGAGAAGGTCAGACATCGGAGAGGAGGGGGAGTGTCGCATCTTGCAGGGCAAACTTCAGTTTACCCTCAAGACATATCACCCAGCCAATCCACAACCCTGCAAACAGTTCACTTCACTGATTGGGCGAGACAGGCCCTATTGGACGGCGCTGGCAAAAGAAGGCCACTGGCTGTTTGTCCTGGCAGCAGTTGACAAGAGCAGAGGCAAACATGGACAATGTAGTCTGACATTCATACACTCCTTGACCAAGTTTCATCTTGTGTTTGAGAGAAACACCCCATGTGTCCATCCTGTGTTGTTCTACATGTTGCACAATGTACTATCTAATATGTTTTAAGCCTTAACATTTAGTCTGCATCTTTAACAGACATTACAGTCATAATTTAGTGCACACATTTCCATGAAAAATACTGTAAATAGGAAATTCACAAATCTACAAAATAAGTGTAGCTGACTTTGGAGTGAGAAACTAGAACAGCAGGAGACTGGGGTGGAGGAGGGACAAATCAATCAGCACAGCAGCAGCAGCGAGAAGTTAAAGGAATCACGTCCTTACTGTTAGAGGAGATACGAGTGAGCACAGAACTCGACAGATTCTTTACACTTCCTTAGACTCTCCAAGAATTTGATTGCTTAATAATATTACAATTAGCTAATGTCCTAAGTGCTTTGCTTGTGAAGGATTTGCATGCGATTACAACACCGTGGTTTGGTCAGAAATGTGTTTTTTATGCACCCAACTGTTACGTTACAGTGCACAGACACACCCGCTTGCACACCTCTGCGTCAGTAAGGTAACCAAAGCAAGATTTTCAGCTGTTCGTTTTTTACTGTATAGTTATGTTTACTTACTTATTTATTTATTTATTATAATTATGTTTACTTGTTTACTGTATAATTATGTTTACTGTATAATTATATAGTAGGGGTGGGGGAAATTTCCGATTCTGAGATGTGTTGCGATTCGGACTTGGACGAATCTGAATCAATTCACAAACGTCCAAATTGGGATAATTTAAATCTGTTAATTAAAGTAATACAGAAAGTTCTAAATAATGTGGAACTAAGAAGCGCGGTACGCGTCATCTCTTTGGAATTCGCACCTGGAGCACCAGAACAGGTCCTTCTAGTTTAACTTGTTGATGCACAACATCGTCAAAAGATACCCATATTCCATTAAATATGGGTTTCTTTTGACCCATGTTGCGCATCAAAGGGTAAAAAGCAGACATGTGGAAACACTTCAGCTTCTACAACGTCGACGGCAGAAGCGAACTGGACAAGAGCCATGTTAACGTTATATGTAAGCTGTGTCGTGCTAAAATAAAATACTTTGGCAAGAAGTGCAACAGTATACATAAATTAAACACGCATCAATAATCGTTTTATAATTGAATCGTAGCCCCTGAATTGTAATCAGATTCCCACCCCTAATGTACAGGTTGTTTTAACCTGCATGTTAGGTCAGTATGATTTTCCCTTTGCGCATATGACTTCCTCTCTTATACCGCGCTTCATATTGTAGTTCAGAAATGTATAATGAGTGATCACAATACCTTTACTTTAAAGGATTTTACATTAATCGTGGGAGCTTCAGTAGAAATCAACTAGATTCTCTTGTAGGTTCTTGAATCAAGAACCTACAAGAAATATCAGTTACCATGACCTGGATGACTGAGAATCTACACAGACAGATTATACATTAGTTTAATACATAGTGAGTCACTCTTTAAGAAGATGTAAATGGAGAATTTTCAGAACCTGATCTAAATTAAAACACTCATTTAACATAAATTCCTAATCCCATGACCTCCTTTCCTTTGTGCCTATTTAAAACACATCCACACAGGAACAATTTGTCTCCATTTCATTGCTTTCCCTCTGGGCATTTCAGGCTGGGTGAGAAGTAGTTTATCATAGGCCACAGCAGTGCTTGCCTTGCACACAGAGGTGTGAAAGTAAATGACAATTCAGCCAGAAGCTTTCTCCACAGCGACATATCATATTCCAGCCTGAGTCTTTTTTTTTTCTTCTTCACAATAAGCCTGTTGCCTCAGGGGCGCCGGGACAAGCGTGACCCGGGGCGTAATTTGGCGAAGCCCCGTTGAAGCTGTTGAAATTTAAGTTAACATGAAGTAATTTATTGTGCAGGAGTGAAAATGCAGAACTTGGCTCTTGGTTGTCAAACAGTATCACATAACTTCAAGCAAAGAAGTTCAACATTTTGGGAAGCAAAATTGTTCGCTATCTGTTGGAGAGTTGGATGAAAAGATCGATAGCAGTCCGATATCCATCTATTAAACATGAAGTTCCAGCCAGGGGAGATGGTCAGCCGAAATGACTGCTCCGGCTCTGTCAGTAGCAAAATCCACTTACTGGAACTTGTGATTTTAATTGGCCTGTCTCAGTGAGCTGCCAGCACGGAGCACAGCAGTTATTTTACATCCAAAAGTGCTACAGTTACACATCTGTAGCTAAAACCTGTAATTGGAAATACGATTAACAGATAACCCGTATTTTAATGTAAAATAATGCAGAATCATGTTTAAGAGTTTGAAAATAATAGTGAACCAAACTCCATCATGCATGCAGAGCAAAGGAAACTGGTATCTGTGGCTGTAATTATTCAGAAAAATGAGCCCAGAGCTAATGAGCTACTTGGTCTGTATTTGAATATATTCTGTTAATGCATGATATAAATATTGCATTGCAACTCTACTCTTATCCCACATATGAAGTTATTGTGCAGACAAAGGATTCACATACAAATTTTCCGAGTTCTTACCCAGTGCTCACCTGCATATTTAGTTCACTCAGTTGCAGTGAGATATTTCTGTTTCTGTGCTGCTCTAAGAAATCTTGAGCACTAAACAGTGTCAACTCAATGGTCATTTACTTGTTTAATCTGCCGTGATAAGAGAACAGCAAGATGATTCTGTAGAAAGCTCCCAAACAAACAATTTTAGTGTTTTTGCACTTTTTACATCAAAGCCTTTAGCAAAGCTAATACAACCCCTAGATATTATGGCACCTGCAATGAGCTTGGGCTGGGTTGAGATTATTTTCGAGCGCTTTTGTTTTCAAAGCTTAGTATGAATTCATAAAAGACAATATATTGGGGTTTATTTTACCTTGTTAACATTTGCGTATGATGCTTTCATATAGTGCAGCAAAATATGCAGTCGACACCATGGCAGAGCTTTTCTGCCGTCAAACTGCATGTACCACTGAAAGTGAAAAATTAACATTTTTGGGCTTGCATATGTAGCCTAATGAACCAGTCCTGTTAATTTGCAAAGTAAGGTTTTCTGCATCTTCTGCAGAATTGGTGTCCATGTCAAACATTGATGACTGAATAATTCAAATATTAAAACTTGAAATTATTTAACATTTGACGCTGTGAGCAGAGTTCCAGGTGAGCAGGTGTGCTCCACCTAAAACACTTGAACATCTGTAGATTCTTTTCATGGGACATTTAGCAATTTATATTTTTCTTGTTTATTTTTATTTACAGCACATTTTTGCTTATTTATCTCTATTTGTGGTGGTAGGAACTGTACTCTTTCTACTGTAGCTACCAAATTTCCTCTTGGGGATTAATAAAGTATTTCTATTCTATTCTATTCTATTCTATTCTATTCTATTCTATTCTATTCTATTCTATTCTATTCTGGTCAGTTCACAACATATGTCATCTCATAGCACTTTAAAAATAATGACCTCAGTTTTGTCTGAATTTAAATGAAGAAAAGTACAGATCATCCAGGCCTATATATCCTTCAGACATGCCTGGAGTTTGACCAACTGATTTTTTCATTTGGCTTTATAGATAAATACAACTGGGTGTCATCTGTATAAGACTGGAAATTTATGCAGCGTTTCCGAGGGGAGCAAGTACAAAGTAAATAGTATCGATCCTAACAAAAAACCCTGTGGAACTCCATAACTAACTCTGATGTGAGCAGAAGAATCATCATTAACATGAACAAACTGGAATCAGTCTGATAGATATGTTTTAAACAAGTTTAGAGTGGTTCCTTTAATCCCAATAACTTGTTCCAGTCTCTGTAATTAGATGCTGTGATCCACTGTTTCAGATGCAGCACTGAGATCCAGTAGAACAAATATAGAAACTAGTCCACTGTCTGAAGCTATCAGAAGATCATTGGTGATTTTCACCAGTGCTGTCTCTGTACTATGATGTATACTAAATCTTGACGGAAACTTTTCTGTGCAAATAATCACATAATTGGTTTGCAACAACTTTCTCAAGAATTTTAGAAATGAAAAGGAGCTTTGATATGGATCTAAAGTTGGCTAACCCTAGATCCAGAGTATAGGCCTTTTCAGTAATGATTCGATTATAGTGAACTTAATAGCCTGTTAATAAACTGCTAATAAAATGTTGATGATGTCTAATACGGGAGACAGAAAGGACTGTTTTCATGGGGGAGAAAAACTTCTAAATATGACACACACAGCTGTGTTTTTAGGAGTGAAAGTAATGATCAAAAAGACTTTAAACTACAAGGCAATATATAGGACAGTTGATAAACCTAACCTGGACCAGCTGCAGCACTGAAAGATTGTTTTTTTTTTAATCCATTTATAACTTCATGCTCTCAAAGGCTCAAACAGCCACTATGACTCTGTCAGAAACAAAGTCTACTTACCAGAACCTCCAAAACTCACTTACTTTATTTATTTTGTTTGTGTAATGCCGGAAAAAAAACAAGTTCAGCGTTTTACAGAGGCAATTTGCTGGACAGCTCTTGGCCTAGAGCAGTTGCCAGGCAACCAGAGGAGAGTCCATGAAGTTACAGTGCCTGATTTCAGGGACAAAACTCTCCACAACACAGCAAGCTGGCCACAATCTGTATTTAATTCAAAGATAAAAGAGTAGGGACAATCTTCACATCAAACTCTCCAAAAAGAGAGTGAAAAATTGAATTAAAGCGACTGTTACCAAGGTCATCTGACTGCTGAAGTCCTCCCCAGCAGTGTTTCCCTGCCAGGGGACAGTGCTCAGCTCAGCAATCCCTGCACTCCTGTCTCACATCGTCCTCAAACAGATGACCGATGAGGTCCACATGACCACGGCCTGCTGAGTGGATGGAAAAATACAGAAAAGTGTCACTGCTGATAACATCGGCACCAGAGGAAGCAGTGTGTCGGCGAAGGTGAGAAATCAGTGAGAAGCATTACTTAACATCACCACGTAATAGTCCTTCACCATGGCAGCTTTCACTACACCAGTGTCCATTTTTGCCACATGCATTGGACCCTCCCTGTGGCCGGTCGCTATGGTGATTCTAACACCTGTGCCCTGACTGCACCGTGTGTCGATCAGCTGCCAAATTCCACAGCAAGAGTTTCATCTAAAGAATGACATTCACTCCAGCTATGATAATCTGCTGCCGCCCACTATAGGCTCCCAGTATGTAGACACTTCTCCTCCACTTTCACTGCATCTTCATATTTTGTTGCCAAATTTAAACAGTTTCTCATGATGGAAAAAAGGTGGAATAAAACAGACGTGATGTTTCTCATTTACAGACTTACACTAAACTCATTTATTCTGATGAAAATTGTTAAAAAACACGCAAGTTGATTATTTCTTTTACAAAAAATGACTGTCCACAATTGTTACAAATACTGGAAAAATAACTAGTGACTGTACATACTGTAGATACTATGCTATGTACATTTTTCTTTTCAACATGTGAAAACATACTGAAAAAAACGAAGGCTCAGCATCATCTTCTCTATCCATTTTTTGATTGCCGGTCAGTCAGCCTTCCTCCAAAACAAGGCCACCACCTTCTCAGTATGTTCAGACATGATCCTTTTCATTAATTATGAGAATGTAATTGATATGAATGTGGTTTCTTTTCATGCGGTCTGAATGTAGGACGTGCAGAAGTGTTATGTGAAGTGTCTTATTTATTATTAATAACTGCACAGTCTAAGTCAGTGAATGAAAATGTGTTTGTGGTGTGAAATGCTACGCTTTGGCTATTTTTGTCATGTGAATTCTCTCTCCTCCTCCACTTCTGCCTCCTCTTTCTTTCTGTCATCTTTCACCTCTCTCTTTTTTTTAACTCCGAGGATTATTCATGCTCTTCAGTAGCCATTTAGCTTTTCTGGACCACCACTTCATCTACACACACAATCACACACTTTCCCCCACTGTGTCAGCCCCAAATCTCCCCTCGAGGATCCATCTGCCCACAGTCTTCAGCCATGCTGCACCCTTCCCTCTCCCTACATACAGTACATATGCCTGCCAGAGTGTGGGTGCACTTGCATGTGGTGGAGGGGTGGGATAATCAACCGATATTTTACTCCTTTGTCTTCCTACTTGTCCACCTACAGCAACAGAGGGATAATCTTTCTGTGTGTGTGTGTGTGTGTGTGTGTGTGTGTGTGTGTGTGTGTGTGTGTGTGTGTGTGTGTGTGTGTGTGTGTGTGTGTGTGTGTGTGTGTGTCTGTGTGTGTGGGCACAACTTGCTGTAGTTTTAAAGAAACTCCCGGTCCTGTCTCCAGGGGTGGGTGGTGGGTGTGAAACAAAAAGCGCTCGGATGTGCAGAGAAAATGATGATCATAGTGTGAGACAGAATGGAAAAAGTAGGACAAATTACCCTGCGGCATGAACTCCAAGTGTATCGCTTCCCTCTTAAGAGTCTGCGTTGACTCTGCAGTATTCTGGATGTCGAGATGTTTTGACCTCAACCTGTTGTTGTTTCTTTGTGTCAATGTGCTGTTTAGTCACAGACATGCAGAGTCACAGCCTCAAACCCAGCAGATGCATCTCGCAGACTGAGGCTAATTGGCTTGTTTCAAATGTAGCTATGTCTAAAAATACAGTTTCACATACACTACCAGTTAAATATTTTTTCTTTATTTTCATGACTATTTACATTGCTGATTCTCACTGAAGGCATCAAAACTATGAATGAACACATACGGAATTATGTAGTACACAAAAGAGTGTGAAATAAGTCAAAACATGTTTTACATTTTAGATTCTTTAAAGTAGCCACCCTTTGCTTTGATTACTGCTTTGCACACTCTTGGCCTTCTCTCTAAGAACTTCATGAGGTAGTTACATGAAATGGTTTTGAAGAAGACTTGAAGAAGTTCCCAGATATGCTGAGCATTGTTGGCCCTTTTGCTGTTTTATTATGGATTCTAACAGTTGCCAAATAAGGCTGTCAACTGATGGTCCCAACCCCATTAAGAAGGCAGGAAATTCCACAAATGAATCTTGACAAGGCACACCTGTGAAGTGAAAACCATTTCGGGTGACTACCTCTTGAAGCTCTTGGAGAGAAGGCCAAGAGTGTGCAAAGCTGTAATCAAAGCAAAGGGTGGCTGTTTTGAAGAATCTAAAAATATGAAACATGTTTTGACTTATTTCACACTTTGTTTACTACATAATTCCATATGTGTTCATTCATAGTTTTGATGCTTTCAGTAAGAATCTACAACGTAAATAGTCATGAAAATAAAGAAAAACCATTAAATGTGTTCAAACATTTCACTGGTAGTGCATATAGCTAAATCCTGTTCTGTTCAGCAAAATAAAACCTGTCTTATAGTGTAAACTGATGCAGAATCACTGGAACAGAGTTACTGGAACTGGCATATTTAACCAAACTCTGTCATCCATGCTGCAAAAACTGATTTCTTTTGGTGTATTTATTCAGACATAAACACAAAAACGATAAGTATAATGTTTGTACCTATGAATGGAAGTTTACTAAGTACATTTACTCAAATACTACAGTACATTTTGAGATACTTTTTCAGTAGCTGTGCTTGTTGGCTTGATCCAACATGCAAATATTGTTTTGCAGTTATCCTGTGACTAAGATTACCGTGAAGTTATTGTGCAGATTAAGGTTTCATTGTGGCCAGGATCGATTGTTTACGCCTGAGTCCCCCGGATGTGAACAGCGATTTTTTTGACAGCGAATTTTTTAACATTGAATTTTTTGATGGCGAATTTTGAACATTGAATTTTTTGATGGCGAATTTTGAACATTGAATTTTTTGATGGTGAATTTTGAACACCAAATTTTTTTGATGGCGAATTTTGAAGACATTGAATTTTTTTGATGGCGAATTTTGAAGACATTGAATTTTTAACTGGTTTTTAGAATTTTGATGAGCTAAATTCAGGCATAAAAAATTCACATACGTAATTTTGATGCAAAAAAATTCAAAGTAAGAAATTCAGCAGCTTTTAAAATTCAGACTCTGATGAGTCTGATTTGCTTCCATACATTTAGTGCTGTACAAATTCAGTTAAATTGAAATGAATGCTGTAATCATGTACAAAAATCTCCATTTGGTAGCTTTAATGCACTCTTTGCTGATATTGATTTTTTTTCCGAATACAACTTCAGTATTTAAATGTAAATAAAATGTATTTTTACATTGTCACATTGATACTTACAGCAATGAAAACACTTTTTCCACAACTGCCTCAGACCATCAGTCCGATTAAATGAGTATTAGACCCTCAAATATTTGTATGATTTTAAAAAAATGTCTTCTTTCTCCAGATTACCTGCCTGCAGGAATTCTTCGGGGATGATGACGTGTTCATAGCGTGCGGACCAGAGAAGTACCGTTACGCTCAGGACGACTTTGTGTTGGATCACAGCGGTAAGGCTTCCACAGCCTTTATGACTGGTAGGCCTGACTAAGACTAACTAACATCTGTCTCGGTGTATGTGTGTGTGTATTAGTATTGGTGTTCTTCCTCCTCCAGTTCTTCTCCTGCAACTGCTTGCAACACTCTTTTCCTTCAGGGAGTTGTCTTATATGATTCTATATGCAATTAAATCCAGATTATTGCAATTTTGATAACTGATAACTGACTTTTGTTTTAAAAAGCAATCCATGTAGCAGTTTATCCAGCATCTACTGAAAAACGTTGGTGTTACACATATTTTTAAGTTTTTTTTTTTGGCCCTTTTGCCTTTGTTATAGCACACACCGGATAGAGAGACAGGAAACATGGGGAGGAGAGTGGGGAAAAGACATGCAGTAATTGGCCATGGGTCGGACTCGAACTCATTACCGCTGCATCGGGGACTATAGCACCTGTTTGTGGGTCACCAGCTCAACCTGTTGAGCTACAGGGGCACCTGGTGTTACACATTTTAACACAAAATCTTGCTCTCAAGTAAGGAAAAGAGGTTGCATTCTTGTTGACTAAGATTTCATTTCACCGTGTTTGTACGAAGTCCCCTGTGCTCGCGTTTTGTACTATATGCGCCGTACACATGCTATGCACACATCTCTGTTTGGCATCATCCCTTTATTGTGCAGAAAACCCACTGAAAGTACGAGAGCATGCAAGCAGGATATGGCCTCTAAAACCAGAGGATCCATTCACTGTCATAGCCACACAGAACTCTGCCAAGAATGAACATGGGAAGGAAGAAGGAGTTTATTTTAGCTACCGTCCAGTAGTATCGACATCCTGTGTAATATTTTTGTTGTTTGGTCAGGTTAACTAACAACAGGGAGCCACCTAACACACACTGTGTGTCAACTGATCCTGAGGATGAGTGATGATGGCTTGTTCGTATTCAGAGATAGTTTGGAGCTTTCGTCCCACTTACACTCCGCTGCTCCACATAGAAAATGGGTCTTTGAAAGAACAAAAAAGGCACACTGTATTCTCTCCTCAAGGTACAGAGGCTGCTCTTCCTCTTGCAAAATAGGTCCAGGATACACTCTACAGCTGAAATGAGGAAAGGAAAATGTGACATTTGGAACAGAAGAGGTAGAAGAGTTTGTACTCAGCCTGACTTGAAGAATATGCGAGGATTATTAGTCTATGTAGCAACGTATCCGCCTTTAGCTTAGCTTTAGTCAGAAAGTCATCAAGTAGCTACAGTTTGTTTAGATTTTCATGTCTCTTGGCATTCATTGATCTCCAAGTATTTCTTAGTCTTAGAAGAGTCCAGTTGTAGCAGGGCTAAACAAAGAGATTTAAAACCATGTGAGCTCTTTTCTGAGCTCAAGAGCTTTCTGGCTAACTAAAGGATTTGGTTTGTTGGTGTTTCTTGTGTACACAAGGCCAGGAATTGTCCCATACTTGAAGCTGCTTTAGTCAGTCAGTGAAATAAGTATTTGCTCTGATTTGTAGCACAAAGAACACTTTAGAAATGCACTGTGGGTGTGTTTTTTCATGTTTCTGTCATTGCATTATTCCTCTCCTGCCTCCACCGTCATTAACACAAACCTACTTCTGAAACAAGCTTCATTATAACATACTCATAATATAATCAGCTCTGACATGCAGCAAATACTGTAAAAAGACTTTTTGTTTTATATATTTATGATGAACAGTAATAATTTTAGCCTAGATGTTGCTGCAAAATGCACTTTTATTCGCTTACAATGTGAAGATCAGATGTGTAGCACTGCACTGACCTTTACAGATATGTAGATTATCAGAGAGGATAGTTGAGACAAAATCTAAACCATATTTTAAATGAAAGTGTCTTTAAGAATTTAAAGATACCAAGATCTGTTTCTTCTCCATAGTAGTAGTAGTCTAGGAGTCAAAAAGTCTGCAGGACACATTTGAAAAAGCCAAAGTTTGACTTTGTTGAAATAAAAGTGATATAGAAACAGAATATTATCTAATTTTTGGATTTGGTAAAGAACACTTTCATATGAAAAATTATGTGACAGTAACCCACCCTGAATCAGAAACACAGCGTTAAAATGTTAATGTAGCTGAGCTCTTAGTGGAACCTGATAGTATGGACTGCTTTTTCATTTCTTTTTGCTCAACCATGTTTGCCTCTTTGTCCTCATGTGACCAGCATTCTTGAAATCGGCACAGAAAAAACGTTTCCTGACACTTTAATGTGAACATGAGTGCCACATTGGCTCTGTGCTTAAGATGAGAGGACAAGTTTGTTGATAGGTGAAGGTAATAAATACAGTAGTGACCCTGAATATGTTGTCTCCCCAGAATGCAAAGTGCTAAAGTCATCGTACAGTCGCTCTGCTACTCCAAACCGGACAGCTAAGAGCCCTGGACCTTCGCGACGCAGCAAGTCTCCTGGTGCAGGTAGGAAACAGTGAAACAGCGTTAGAAAAAAAACAAAGAAACTGCCTGTGATAGCCTTGAAAAATGAATAGACATTCACACATAACACATGACCTTGTAAATGGACAATCGGAAAGGTCAAATCTTTTAAGATATTGCATTATGTGTGTGAGATCATGTTTTTTTCACTCCATTTATCTAATGCAAAGGTAGCACTGTAAATACATTTCTGTTTGACAGGCCTTTTTATTACTGTCAACAGGCTAAATTACGAAACAACTTGTGTGCTAATATGTCAGATTTAAAGAAGAGTTTGCAGTTTGGAGTTGCAGCTTTGCATCTGAAGCTCAACTAGTGTCAAAGTACTGGCATTTTACTAATGGTGCTACTTCTGTGCTTGATGTGTTTTGTTTTACACTGTTATAGCAAGACGACCTGTCCACTACTCAACCAGTCAGTCACCAATCAAGTCCCCAGGTGAGGCTTAAAGTTTTCTGCTGAAATACTTGGCCTAAACTATGAAATGATATTGGTTAACCAAGCTTTTGTAGTCGTACAAATATCTATCTGTCCAACCAGTGTTGCCAAGAGTCCAATAACTATAATAATAGTGCAATATTTTGGCCCTTTGTATGGTGTATGTTAGTTCTGAAACATCAGTGTTTAGTATTTTTTTACCATAGAAGTGAAATGGTATTGAGCTGATTTAGATAAATCATGTTTATGGAAAACCGACCTTGGATCTGTCATTAATGATCCAGTCACATCTCTGCCGACATCCCATGAGCCAGTCACAGTCTCTTATTCTGCATTGAAGTTATTCATGGTGGATGACCAAATAGCTGGGTGGTTAGGATGCATACTATATGAGCACAAACTCCCTGAGCAGCAATTCCCATTGGCTGTAAGTCATTATGCTACACTTTCCATAGACTTCCTGTCTGCTGTCACTCTAAAATACATACAGATGCACAAAAATAAGAAGCTACTTGTGATGAAACCATTGTTTAAACTGGTTACTGTAACTTTAGCTTGGTGAGGTTTAGGGGACAAAAATATTAACCTATAAACTGCCCTGCTGTCATGCATAGTGTGTTGAATATTAGCAGTCCAGTCAACCTGTTAACCTACAAATATATGTGAACGGCACATACCGTTGGCATTCATATACGGATTTAAAATATATGATGGATTCTCTTGAAATATGAAATTTTTGCAACCTCCTCCAAACCTGCCAAATGTTAGCATCACTTTACTAACTGAAGCCGTGTTAAGTGTTCTCATATGTTATATGTTGCATGCTAATGATAAAGAATCATTAGCATGCAACCATACAACCATTTTGAAATCCAAACATAGCATGTGAGTTGTTGAAAGGTTAGCCAAGTCTAGTAATATTGCATTAATGCTGCAGTATCAACTTATTGACCATAATTAAATAGGAAAAAAACACATTCATGTCAGCCTTTTACTTCAAACATAAGTAATATTTTTTGTAGCTAGCTACAATTGTTTTGTGTGTTTTTTAAATAAATGAAATGTAATAACATGATATTTTCTATTCAGATTCAGCATTTTTAACTCCACTAAGGGTATCTATATTAAAACTAAATAAGGCTTTCTATATAGTGTGTTAAATGAAAATTACAGCCAAAGAGGAGTATTTTCTTTCTACTTTCTTGCTTACATCAGTGATGTTTGCGTCTTCTCTTTGCAATCTTCTGAGCTTCATATTGTTTATACGTTTTCAGTTTGGATAGTCTGTCTTTTGTTTGACTATCTTTCTCTCCCTTTATTTGACTGGAGCTGCTGTGAACTGTACATATCTATCTGTTCTATGAGTTGGCTGCTGCAGAATCCCCTGACTTACAGCCATCAACTGACTCACACTGTGTGTTTTAGTAAAGCAGTAACAGCTCTTGTGTTCAGATGTTCTAGGACTCATGTTTTGGAAGTCCAACACACAGTCCCTGTACTTACATGTGTAAAATTAACTCACACCCGAAAAATGCTCCTTTCACATTCACACATGTGTAGCATGACTAAAACATGAAGCATTATGCTGCTTGTATAGGCAGCTGGCTGGACTAACATAGAAGTGGCTGAAAAGCCTTCTATGTAGATGCAGCTTTAGAAACAGTCCTCAGCTGTGCTGATTAAACCGGGCTCTAACTGAACAGTTACATCACATCCCTCTTCATCTGCAGCTGAGATGCTCAAAAGATAAAATAAAACACACTTTAAAACGTTTAAAGCAACAGTGTAATGCCACGTCTTATAATTCACTTAACTTCTCAAATGTTGATTTAGAAGTTCCTTTAAGAAGAAAAAAATGTGCCTTTAAAATGAAACAAAAACTTACAACTCTAAAACAGCAGTGCAAAGACACAGCATGCAGGCAGTGTGACATGATTTTCCTCAGCTCAGCTGGGTTTATGCAGATGACAGACTTAGAGGTAAAGTTTGACGCATTATGTCTGTGTATTAGTGCCAGAAACGCAGAGAGAGGGAGGCAGAAATAATCTGTTCTTGAGAGAATGAATCTCTGAAGCAATAAAGTCTCATCCCTGCTGTGAGCTTGTGTACCTTGTCTTAAAGGCCCTGTATTGTTCCTTTTTAACAAATTAATGTGAGTCTCACATTTCCCCAGAATGTGTATTTCTACTTTCAGCCTCAATTACTGCATGTATTGTTTCGTCTAACATGCCAATGGCTGTGTCAGCGTATATAGGTCTAACTCCAACTGAGCTGCTGCTGAACACTTCACACCTCTCTCTGCATCTACTGCCACTGAGGAGCCTGGAGCCCGTTGTGACATCACAACGGGCTGAAACTTAAAGGTCTAGTTTAGAGACACATTTTCTCATCTGTGGAAAATGGAAGGAAATGAGGGCATGCTTTTGTTTTCATATGTTGTTGCTCTTTAGGCACACTGGGGACATACGACTATGTTCAAATCAATGAAAAAATCTGTATTTTTGCATAATATGGCTCCTTTCTTCACTCATACAGTGTGTACATGAGTCATGTCCAGTCAATTCAATTCAATTCAATTCAATTCAATTTTATTTATATAGTGTCAATTACAGTCAAATTGTCTCGAGACGTTTTACAGAACCCATATGCCTGAACCCCCAGAGCAGCCCTAAGGAGACAGTGGCAGGAAAACACCCTTTTAACAGGAAAAAAAACCTCGAGCAGAACCCGGCTCTTATGTGGGGGGACCCATCTGCCTGCTGGCCAGGTGGGTTGAGAGGGACAGAAGAGGTAGAAAGGTAGAGATAGAGGGATAGAGGTAGAGGGTTTAGAGGTAGAGATAGAGAGGTAGGGGGGACACAAGGACCATAAAACACACAATTTAATACATGCATGATAAGACAGATGATACATGCAAAGTACAACTAACATGGAAACTAATTATAGTTTACTGCTATGGTGTACAGCTCTGGCATTAAATATACTACATATATAGCTGCTGGTAAATTCAAAAAATATGTAGATGAGCAAATCAAGTATAGTGAGGGTGATGCAGAGTAGAAGTCGCTGTTATTTATATAGCACACTTAAAATATCCATCGAGCCGAAATGCTTTCCACTAAAGGTAAAAGATTAATGTTGTGAATTTGCTAAATAAGTAAGTATTAAGATTAGGACCCGACATTGTTATTTATGATGTTAATTTAAATGAGTAATGGAAGGTCATATGGTTCAAACCCAACAGAATGATATAAAATACAAATTAATTTGACTCAGTTAAATGGTAAGACCAAGACCCTGCAGTATTATTAGTTATGATAATATCAATGACTAATATGTAAGTTACAGTTAAGTTCTGCAGTAAATAACTGTTTATTTACTGCAGAACTTAACTGTAACTTACATATTAGTAAAATTAGTAAAAGAACCACAGATTACCTGGACGTCTTCCATGTACAGTACTGTTCAAAAGTTTGGGGTCACTTAGAAATGTCCTTATTTTTGAAAGAAAAGCATTTTTTTTCATTTAAGATAGCATTAAATTAATCAGAAATACAGTCTAGAAATTGCTAATGTGGTGAATGATTATTCTAGCTAAAAATGGCAGATTTTTAATGGAATATCTCCATAGGGGTACAGAGGAACATTTCCAGCAACCATCCCTCCTGTGTTCTAATGCTACATTGTGTTAGCTAATGGTGTTGAAAGGCTCATTGGTGATTAGAAAACCTTTGTGAAATTATGTCACCATGCGAATAAAAGTATGAGTTTTCTTGGAAAACACAAAATTGCCTGGGTGACCCCAAACTTTTGAACGGTAGTGTAATTAGTTTTAGTCACAGATGTCTTTACTTAGAGATCAGATTGCCTGTCTTCACTGCTCTTACAAATCTCCTTCCTCTCCTCTACACAGTAAACGGTATCTCAACAAGCCAGAGCTCAGCTCCTAAGTCCACCAAGTCCTCCACACCATCTCCCACCAGCCCCCGGCCCATCCCCAGTTTTAAGGTGAGACACTGTGTCACTGCAGCAAATACTGTAGCTGCTGTCCAACAAGACCTCCACAGCTTGCACATAATACAGTTTTTCTCAACTGATAAGACATTGTTCCTGAGAAATAGCACACATTTCCCAACACACTGTACACTATTTTTTTTATTTGAACACAATTCACAAAGCACTGCACACTTGTGTCAAAAGCGCACTTTATTGTCAAATTTTGAACTTTGTTTCCAAAATTAAGACACATGAAGCAAAACTAGGACACTGCACTGCTAAATACAAAACACTCTTCTCTCACTGTGTTTTCACAAGAAGTGTAAAAAAATTATACAGTCCTCAAAAATGACAACTTAAACACAAATGCATCCTATAAATGAATCAGAGGGACCATTGCAGTGCCTGACTGTACATTATAAAATAAAAATAATATTAGACACCAAAAAAAATACAGCACTGTATTGTACACAGTACAGTATGCAGATATTTACACCACGTCTGCATCAATTATTTCAGCCTGGTCAGACCTCAGGACCTCATCAACATCACTCGCTATGTTTTCTCTGGAAAGAAGGACCTAGTGCAGGGCTATTCAATTAAAAATTCACTGGGGCCGGATTTTCAGATTAAGAACATGAGCTGGGCCGGATGTTTTTAGCAGACACTGAGCAAAGTTAACCATTTAAAATAAACACAAACAGATAACAAAGACACTGGATGTTTATAAACGTATTGCCACATCCAAAAGGACATAAACATAATAGAAGAGCAGTACTTAAACTAAACCTGTGCTGAAATACTGCTTCTTTAAATTTTACATTTCAAACACACAACTTCAGCACGTTTTGATAGGTAAATATAAGCACGTTAAGGTGCATATGAACATAAAAACTAAGTGCAGATTAGAAACACCATCTTTTGTTTTGGTCACATCTGAAAGTGCATTAAAAAGTAACTTGGTTAACAGTAACTTTTCAGAACTTGAGACATTTTTCTTCTTTTGAAATAACAAAAAACAGAGTTTGTCCCTGTCTATATTTGGTCTCATCTGAGACAGTCACAGCTTCAGTGCATATAATCAAAAAAAATAAACAGTGGGCACAGTGATATTCCTTTGAAATGAAATAAAGCTGACATCAAAGTGCATAATAAAGTGCAACTAAGTGAAATAACTGTCAAAACAAAATGTCTTTCTTAAATATTAAACTTATAATAAGTGAACAGAAAATAGTCACATAAATACATAAAACTACCTTTAGTGTCTGCTACAGCATGCTGCTTTGTTGCACTTACCATGTCTCGAAGACATCTGTGGCGAGAATGTTTGACGTGTCAGACCTGTTTGATAGCAGATGCCACACTCGTCTTAACTTTATCGTCCGTTAAAACTTCATCCACGACAGCCAACATGCAGTTCTTCACAGTTTCTGAGTCTGTGAACAGCCTCTTTTTCGTGGCCCTTTCCTGAGCTGTGCAGGTCCGCTTCATTGTAGTACAGCTCCGGTTGTAAGATGCAGTCAAACTTTGAATTATAGCCGCTCTCTCATGACATCCCTCGGGAAAGTTTGTCCGAAACGCGGCATGTTTTTCCAACGTGGTGTCTTCGGACATTATAATCTTTCAGCGCTGCAAAGCACTCGTTGCAGAGTAAACGCATTGGTTTGGCGTTCGGACTTGGTGGTAAATAAATAAATACTTGTCAGTCCACGCAGGATTAAACCGACGGTTTTCCTCGTTTCAGGATAGAAAAAGACATGCTGCTATTTTCGCCTGTATAGAACTGCTAATGTTAACTTTTCAAACGCGTCTACTCAACACAATGCATTGTGGGTTAGTTGCTAGGTTACGGCAAGTGTTGCATTCAATGTTCGCAATAATGTTGGAATTTTTGTAAGAACTTGTCGTCTCGAGGGTTGCTTTCGAGCCGCATGTGGCCCGCGGGCCGCTAGTTGAATAGGGCTGCTTTAGATGGTTGGAAAGGGGTCATTGGGGGGTGGGCCAGTTGTGAGGGGCCCGCGGGCCGGATGTGGCCCGCGGGCCGCCAATTGAATAGGCCCGACCTAGTGTGTCTGATCCAGCCCTGACATGCATCAACAGAATCATCACCAAATGCTAAGACCACTGATTGAAGAGATTTTCCCAAAGTATGGCTGCTGCTCATATACCTTCCACCTCCATGTAGAGAAGAATTCTTCTATAGGATTCAGAAAGGGAGAATATGGCAGCAGAAAAACCACAACTTGAGGGTTCATATTGAACCTTTCCTGAATCAGTAGTCCTCACTGAAAACTAACATTGTCCCAGACAACAACAAAAAACGCGTCTTCTTGCCAAATGCCCTGCTGCACCGTGTCAGTAGACCTTCTAAGTCCATCTAGGAAAGTCAACAAATGCTGGGTGTTGTATGGGCCCAGAACTGCATGACAGTCAGTTACCCCCAGATTGTTTATTGCAGCACAGAGGGTTACGTTGCTCCACGCTGACCTGGACGTTGACTATAGCCCGTTGTCCAATGATGTTCCTCCCTCTTCTCCTCCTCTTGCCCAGGTTGAAACCAGCCTCATCCACATAGATGTATTCATGTGTATCATCAGAATCTAACTGAAAAACTCTCTGGAACAAACGCACACCAAACACAGAAAAAGTCAGTCATGTTCACTTTCTGTAGTTTTACCAGAACTTGTGAACCAGAATTATGCATTAGATTTTTTACAGTATTCTCAGAACATTTCTGACTGCTTGTATTGTTCCAGTATAGACATGTCACTGAAGTCACAAACAACATTTACATACCATGTAAAGTGGTCCAGGATCAGGTGCATGGGCAGGTCCAGGTTCTGGTTCTGGTTCTGGCTGTGGTCTGGGTCGTCCACATCCTCTTCTTCCAACATGAACTCTTGCTCCTCTGACATCCATTCTGAACAGCTAATTCTGCTTCCCAGCAGGTTTTATAGTGTGCAGTTCATTGGTAAAAGTGTTTTCAGTTTTGACCTGTTGTGTCTTAATTGTGACAGCAGTGTTGGAACAGTGTCCCAGTTCTGCTTCCTAGTGTTCACTTTTTGAAAAATGTGTGCTATGAGTGACAAAGTGTGTTCAAATGAGCAAAAAACGTGTTCAGTCTTTTGCAAAAAGAGTGCAAGAGTTTTGGAAACTGTGTGCAAACCATGAATAGTGTCCAAAATTTGGACAGCAGAGTCCTGTTTTTGAGAAATGTGTGCAGTCAGTTGATGGCTGAGTGCAGTGAATGGAATTTAGTGTCTTATCAGTTGAGAAAAACTGTAATATCTACACTTGTCTTTATACAGTTTGTACACATTCACACTGACAATCAGTCTCACGGGACACATTTAGGACACATGACGCATTAAAGACACTTACAGTGAATTATGAAGCATATGAATAAACTTAAGCTATTATCAAACTTTCATTAAGACGACTGGTAAACCTCTTAACATGCACAAGGATAAAATATGGATAAAGTTCAAAAAAAGTTTCGGTTTTCATCCAGTGTTTGTGCTTTCTTGAGGCCTCATAAAAATGTTACATTTCTTTGCAAGTCTTTTTTATCTGATTCTATTTATATCTACAACCATATTTGCTTCCGTGGATTTTTCTTTACTGCAATTTTCTAGTTGCCATTTTGTAAAATAGCATGAATCCATCGGTTTCAGTGCAGGTTTGCTTCCTCAGAGACCTCAAGTGAGTCAGGTTAGTGCCAATAATGGCCTTATTGCAAAGGAGCGGATAAGGCAAGATTTCATGACCTACTTACCACAAAATGAAATAAATCTATGTCAAGTGAAGTTATTAAGTCACTGACTGACAGTCCTGTGTGACCTACACACTGTTGTAGCTCTGTGATGCGTTTTTGGTCGCATTTCAGATACTAATCTGATTTATTGATGGATTCTTCTGTAAGCTGTGCGTTAGTCCGCAACTACAATTTTCTGAAAGATCCAGCCAGCTGGCAAACCTCCTCCACCGTTGCACCATTCCTCACTAAGCCCAGCCAAAGACTGATCCATCCACATTAATTTGGCAGCATAGAAGGTTTTTATGATTTACTGAAGACTTTAAAATTCACTGTTGGGAAAGTAGAGTAAGATTTTTTGAAAAACTGAAAGAGAAAGGATGTTAATGCCTGATGAATGATAGCCCTCACTCTGTCATTCATTCATCCTCACTAAGACAAACAGATAAAGTCCTTTATCAGACAAAAAAGCCTTTTTTATGTGTCAAGCCATAAAAGGGACCTTGAAGCCGTCCTACCTTCCACTTTGGCCCAGAGGGCTACCTTTACAGACTAAATAATGCATCCTTACTGTTAGGTAATGTACATTACGGTGCAGTAAGATAGAGAAGGACTACTGCACATAATGGAGAAGATCTCTTGTCTGATTTTAATGCATTTATTGCTGACATCTCAAAAATGTCCCCAGAAGATGCTGAAACTGTCGCTGCTATGCTCTGCAGAAATGGCACTCTTTACAAATGAATCATTCATTTATGTGCAGTGATAAGTGGATATGGAGATCTATTCCAGAGGCTCTCGTACATTTTGAAGGGCAAGCTGATTTTAGACCTGCCTCGCTATTGAAATATTAAGTGTATTTATTTTTGGATTGACGTTCATTATGTTTGTGAGCAACATGCTTAACAGAATATTTCCAAATGACATAGATTAACAGGGAGTTTTTCTGGTTTAAGACAAAATGTTACACCAATTTGGATTAAAACTGCAGCTTGTTTATGTAAATTAATAGACAATAATTGAACATTAAAGTGTGGAGGTTGCCAAATTATGTATTGTGTCCTTTTTTTGTGTAACCTGATGCATTTCTATGCAAGAAAATGCCACCCAGCAATAATAAACCATTAGTGCACACTATGTTTTATGGGTGCTAAGGTTGCCATGGTAATTTTTCCATTTGCTTTGAGTATTTATGAGACCAAGCATTCGTCTCTTTTTGGTTTCTTCCTGCAGATCCCTCCGTCACATCACATCTCCTCCCCAAATGTAAATGGCTCTTTGAACAATCACCAGGAGCAAACCAATCAGCTGAGCCCAGAAGGTTTGTTCTCTTCTGTGGTGTTTTGCACAAAATTTTGTCTGAGTGTTTTTTCCAAGGCCTCATTTTAGTAAACCACAAGACCTGCCTGCTGAGTGCCGTAACCTCCATCTCTCCTCAGAAGTTAATGGGAACAGATACTTGCCCGCCTTGAGCATCTTGGAAAAATACAAGATCGGCAAGGTCATCGGAGACGGCAACTTCGCAGTGGTCAAGGAGTGTGTGGAGAGGTGGGTGAGACGCGTTCAGTCAGACTGGAAATGCTTAATGCACAGCGGCGTCTCTTGTTACCGCCGGTATGTGCATCACATGCAGTCACTTTTCAACCAGGGAGTTTAAGTCCTGATGACAGGCATTGTGGAGACAGAAATATCTTGTGGATTAAACCCAGCAGTCATTTTACTTCATTAGCCTTTTAATCTCTGAGTCAACACGCCGTTCAGACAGACGGGGGAAATGATGATGATGATGATGAGAAGAAGACTCAAGTGTGTGTGCTCTCACCTGGTGCACCTCATTGGATAGTACTTAAAGGTGCATGGTGCAGGCTCTTGTAAACAAACACTTCTCACACAAAATACACTGTATTTATCCTTAAAGCCCAACAAATATGACAAAATGTTCACAAAGCCACTAAAATATTCTAAGCTTAAAGGTCTGGAACTGAGATCATTAGATATAATTAAAAGCTGTGCCGTTTCCAAGAGTTAACAGATTTAGAAGAAATGTGAAACTTGCTTGGTTGATAATTGTCGGAGCTTCAGTAGAAATCAACTGAACTGTTCTTGTAGGTTTGTGGAGACGTTTCACCTTCATCCAAGAGGCTTCTTCAGTTCTAACTGACTAATGGGGAGTTAGAGAATTTATAGTCACCCCAGCTCACATGGCTGATGATTGATCATGCACATATATTACAACAGCCTTCCCCAACCTTGAGTCTTCTTCCCTGTCATTTGCTGTTGGGTTGCTCCATTTCTGTCAGAGAAAATGTTAAACTGCAGGAGAGAATATATATTTTCATATAAGCACAATGCGTATCTCATTCAAAAATTAGATACAAACAGGATTTAACACAATGAAAATATGAAAATGATTTTGCAGTGGTTTAATTTCACACCTTGCCACAGTGTGACTGTTGGCTGTTGTTACGCTGCTGTCGGGTGTGGTCACATTTGCAAAAGACTCGACTCTTTCAGCTGGTAATGAAAAGGAAACTCTACTCTTCAGCCTCATGTTACGGATGTTTTCTCATATTCTTGTTGAGCTGTCCTGTCTCTGCTCAAACTCTCCATAAACTGATTCTTCAGCCAGCAGCCTTTCCAATAATTGTAGCTGTGTTCCTGCACACTGAGGCTCTCCAGTGAGCACTTGATTTAAATTACAGACATTGTTGCAGAGTCAGTGCTGTCTTTATTGTCATCGCTAATTGCACTGTTTCTCTTCAGGTCCACGGGGAAGGAGTTTGCTCTGAAGATCATCGACAAGGCCAAGTGCCGTGGAAAGGTTTCACTTTTTTTTCCCTCACCATTTCCTTCTCTTGTTTCTGTCTTTGTGTGTCCATGTTTAGCCCCTATAGCAATACATACAAAACCGTTCAAAAGTTTGGGGTCACCCAGACAATTTCATGTTTTCCATGAAAACTCCCACTTTTCTCCATGTGCTAACATAACTGCACAAGGGGTTTCTAATCATCAATGAGCCTTTCAACACCATTAACTAACACAATGTAGCATTAGAACACAGGAGTGGTGGTTGCTGGAAATGTTCCTCTGTACCTCTATGGAGATATTCCATTAAAAATCAGCTGTTTCCAGCTACAATAGTCATTTACCACATTAACAATGTCTACACTGGATTTATCATTCATTTAATGTTATCTTCATTGAAAAAAACTGCTTTTCTTTCAAAAATAAGGACATTTCTAAAAGACCCCAAACTTTTGAACGGTAGTGTAAATACACAACTAAGGAGGGGTTGTATGTTAACATTCCACTGCATTATTAACACCCACATACAGCACAGTATCTCCTGTGTGTCTCGGATCCTCACAGACAGATTTGGTCGGTCATGTTTTATTCATTTCCTGACTCGAATTATCCTCACACTTTCTTGTGCAGGCAATGACACACACTAGAGCCTACAAGCTTGACACCAATTCAAATCCAATCAACAATGCAGCACCTTTCTATTAGCATAATGGGTGAGCATAAACACTGGAAACTGGTGCATAACAGTAACTTCTTCTTAATATTTCCAGGAGCACCTCATAGAGAATGAAGTCGCCGTGCTGCGGAGGGTGAAACATCCCAACATCATCATGCTGATTGAGGAGGTGGACACGCCCTCTGATCTCTACCTGGTTATGGAGCTGGTGAAGGTAGAGCAGAGGCAGAATGGGGGACTATATCAGCTCACACTCCTCATTTCTCTTTGACATGTAACCTGCCGTGTTGATGTCTTCTCAGGGAGGGGATTTATTTGATGCCATCACGTCCTCGGCCAAATACACAGAGAGAGACGCCAGCATCATGGTCTACAACCTCGCTGGGGCCCTGAAGTACCTGCACAGCATGAACATCGTGCACAGAGACATTAAGCCAGAGAACCTGCTGGTATATACTGACACATGCATTAGTTTTTTTCCCTATGAATGCAGCTGCTCTGTGAGTTTCAACTCAGTTTTCAATTTTAGGTGTTTGAGTACCCAGATGGCACCAAGTCACTGAAACTTGGAGACTTTGGATTGGCCACAGTGGTGGAGGGACCCTTATATACTGTCTGTGGCACTCCTACATATGTGGCGCCAGAAATCATTGCTGAGTCTGGGTAAGATGGATGTTTGGACAGAATGTGGCGTTTCTAGATTACTGAGGAAACAAAATACTCATAATAAAGTAACATGCATGGCTCTACTGCTGTGTGAATAAATACATTGTTAGAGTAAAAACACAGGTCTAGAATAGCACTGTGCGTAATTGGCTGAATGGAGATTGAAATAAAACATTTATTTGTACATTAACACACTCAGTAAAGCAGCAGAAATGGTTGTTGTGGTATATGCTGCATCATTATAATAAACTGAAACCTTGTCTCATCCTTTGTTATTTGTCAAATCTAAAATTTTTATTTTGTTGTGTAGTACATGATATATGATGGAGATGGTTTCTCTTTCCACAGTTACGGTCTGAAGGTGGATATCTGGGCTGCAGGTGTCATCACCTACATCCTTCTGTGTGGCTTCCCTCCATTTAGAAGGTAGTCAGTTTATATTGTTCAATAGAAGTCACAGTAAAACCTGTCAGCACTATCTGCTCATGTGCAGCGTTATAACAGTACGATAGTTTTCATTTTAAACCAAAAGCACAATGTTGAGTGAAGTGTAACATTATTTGGCAATTAGATTTTTATACCTGTCATCTGCAGTATAAGTGAAGTGTTGCTGTGATAAATAGTGGTGTCATCCAGCAGTCATAGTGAGGATGGTGTAGGATTGGTGCACATTATTGTCACCTATATTTAATCTAAAGCACATCATTGTATTTACAATAAAACAAAATGAAAGGTGAGGTTACAGGTATTTGTTAATATGCACAGTGCAGTTTTTCACAGCGTAGATGTCTTTTCATTCTGGATGCTTGTTCAGCATCTGTGTGTTTGTTTTGCAATAAAGTGAGAACAACCTGCAAGAGGACCTGTTCGACCAGATCCTTCTTGGCCGGCTGGACTTCCCGAGTCCTTACTGGGACAACATTACCGACTCAGCTAAGGTTGGGACTGCAGACACACACACAGCCCTTTATTTCTGTCACCTTGCTGTCTCTTGGTGGTGTTTATTGACTGAATAAAGTGGCTGTCAAAACAGGTCTCCAAATGTTACAGTTTAAACTCAAACATGCTTCACACTCCTTTAATGACTGTCTGTCTCCTGAAGGACACAGAAACCCCTCCAGCCCTCCATATTAATGTCGTGTATTAAGGTGACAGCCTGCGCTCAGCGTGTAAGACCAAACTGCTAATTAAACCCGCTTCTATTTCTGTGGTCCTGTCACTGTAGACAAGTGCACAGTTAGCGACACCACAGCACGAAACACGCATGAACATCCGAGAGGGTGATTTATCTCCAGACATGTGTACATACATCACTCTGAGTACGTGTGTGTGAGCCTGTTCATCATTTCTATACATTATGTCTTACATTAACTCTGCTTTATGATATTGTCAGACGGGTGATAATTCCATTTACGCTACTGTTCAAGAGTTTGGAGTCATTTAGAAATGTCCTTATTTTTGAAAGAAAAGCTTTTTTCGCCAATGAAGATAACATTAAATGAATCAGAAATCCAGTCTAGACATTGGTAATGTGGTAAATGACTATTCTAGGTGGAAATGGCTGGGTCAATATATAATTGAGGGACTTTTGAAATCCAAGGGATACATCTTGCATACATTTTTATTAAAAGTAAAAAAACTAATGTTTTATATGTTCATTATGATCATGTCTTTACAAATTCCATAATTATTTATTATGGAAACAATCACTTATTAATAAAAAAATGACTGGATATCTCTAAAATGTCAACTAAATAACCGTCCAAATTTAAGAACAACCACTTTCTAATTAGCTAAACAATAATAAAATGAGCTTATTCAAAAATTGTTTTGATTGTGTTCTTATTATTAAGTTGAGATAATCATGACAGATATTTCTTTTTGGTAATATATCAAATTTTAGATGGAAAATAACAGATTGTATCTGTGTCCGAGAAATCACTTTCCACTAAGTTCCCCATTCCAAAAACACCTCTCCAGGAAGTGTGTTAATTCCAGATCACATGACCTGCTCCACATGATGTCATTTCCTCCTGAAGAAAAGACTGGCCAGACTCCAAGGCTTTCTGACTTATTTAATATAAAGTAGTCAACAGGTTTACTACAATATCTTTAGAAATAACTTTCAATTTCAATTTTGCTCAATTGTATATATAATATTTTGGAAGAATCTTTCCTACAAATGCCATGTGGGGTTTGGTTATAGGCGGGCATGTTGATTTTAGGCCTGAAAACAGCAAAAATGTCAACTATGATACTAAGAGTCCTGCAATTATATATTGATCTGGCTGATTTTGAATGGAATATCTCCATAGGGGTACAGAGGAACATTTCCAACAACCATCACTCCTGTGTTCTAATGCTACATTGTGTTAGCTAATGGTGTTGAAAGGCTAATTGATGAATAGAAAACCATTGTGCAGTTATGTTAGCACATGAATAAAAGTGTGAGTTTTCATGGAAAACATGAAATTGTCTGGGTGACCACAAACTTTTGAACAGTACTGTATGTGACAAAGCTGTGGATGCTAAGTTTAAAAGGAATTTAGCTTTATTGCTAAGCTAAACTGTGTTTTGCTGCAGGAGCTGATTGGGAAGATGCTGCAGGTCAACGTCGAGGCTCGATACACTGCTCTGGACGTCCTGTCACACCCCTGGGTCACGGTATTCTATTACTCTGTATTTGCACGCAGCCTGAGCTGTGGTGAGACTTTTGTGGTTTTTGAATGAAAATATGTTGAACGACGTGTTTGTGTGTGTGTGTAGGATGACGTCGTCTTGGAGAACAACATGAAGATGGAGGTGACGGGTAAACTGAAGACGCACTTTAACACTGTGCCAAAGCACAACAACGCCACAGCCGGCGTGTCGGTCATCATGGTGTGTACCTAAAAGAATTCTTTGATTTCATTAATATTTTTCAGCGAGCTCTTTAAGTCTGATATTTGACATGGGTTTAGTCGTAACTTACGAACATGTCGGCCTTCTTCCAAACACTTACAGTGAATGTCTGACCCAAATACAGAAGATTGCACTCCTTCTAATTCACATGATATCAATCTTATTCCCATTTAATCACTTGCCCAAGAATGTCAGGACTCATCTTTCCTCCAAGATGACATTAATAACAAGTTCAAAACAACTTATCCTGCTGTGAACACGTCAGACGGGATTTTAGAGACGAAGCAATGGAAAAACTTGGAGATTGAACATCTTTCCATCCTGTCTGTTTCTAGCCGCCTTTGCATCATTTTCTGTTGTACAGTCGGTACTTTCTCTCCTCATGCCATCAGGTCACAAACCCATCAGCTCAGCACTCTCTTCAGTCAGGGACGGGGGGGAAGGAGAAGTTGATTATCTCTTTTAACGACGATTATTTGAACTGACGCTCCTCTCAACGCAAAGAGCCTCATTTTGTTGTAAATCTCATTCGACAGTTTGAGGTGTGAAAGCCGGCCCTGGCCTCGGCTCCTCCTCCTCCTCCTCCTCTCTCCATCCTCTTCCTCCTCCCTCCTCCTCACCCCTCCCTCACACCTGACCCGGGACCACAGGGGACGCCTGGAGCTGAGAGCCGGGTACACACTTCACTCCCCCGCCTCCCTCCTCCCAACTCCCCCAGCTTCCTCCATCCATAACAACCCCTCGCCCTCCCTTTCCCTTCCTTCCTGTTTCATTCTCAAGCCTCCCCCCTCTCTGCTCCTCTTGATAACCGCTTCCACTAACCAGCTGATGTGGAACTCATTAACACTCACCATTCTGCTCCTTCACTCACATTTCACCACATTTATATCGATCACAAACTTTTAACGGGATGTGATAGAAATCTGTCTGTTTGTCGAAGGATGTGTTTGTTGAATCGTGTTGTCATCGAGGTTTTTAACAGCATGTTCACACTGCTAATGCAAGCTAAGACCGGTGTGATTTGCGTCCCTCTCTGTATTAATTTTTTAAAAAGTGATTTAATTCTTAACAGTCACTTAGTCAACTTTTATGGTGACTTCTGCATCTCTAAATCTATAATTGGCTTTGAGGCAGTCTTTTGCATTATATGATACTCTGGCACCACCTTGAGGAGAAAGTTAGGAAATTTGCTGACACTGGTTTGTGGTCTAAAATTTGCAGGGATGGATGCAAAGTGGCTTTATTGCCTTGGATGTAAGAATCCCCTGCACATTTTTACAGAATAAGGCCAAATTTTACTTTATTTTTATTGTGGTCTTTAAATCTAGCCAGAGACAGCTTTTCAAAAATGCTTAATAATTTCTTCAAAAGCTGAGCACTATTATGGTATTAAGCAGAGACAGGCACAGATGGTATATTTATTATTTAATTATTATCTCTTAAGTTAGGGATTCTATTTAAAGAATATTTACGGCATCAGTTTGTAAGATTAAATAAATGACAGTGTTCATGTCTATGCTGTTAAATTAACATATATTCCAGTGCTACAGTGTGTTTTTAATAGTTTTTGGACAACAGTGAAAAAAAGACAACTGTTCATTGTCATTTTCTGTCATTTGTTAACAGTATAAAAGATACTTAATAATGCCAGACTTTTCTTTAACAACTAGTGGATTCAAAAAGAGATTTTGATCACATGTTCACCCTACAACCTGTTGAATCTTATAGTTTAGCACCCACTGTTTCTGCCTGAATTAGTCCTTTTGTAGAAAGTTACAATTTGTTCCAACTCAGTTCTGTCAAATACAAACAGTCATTTGGTTTTGGAACATGTTTTAATGATCAGAAATAGCGAAGCAGCACTGAGCTGGAACATTGACTGTCCGCCGGCCATCATGCTTGTTGTGTTGACTTTATTTTGTGAAGCTGTAAGTAAGACTAGTCTCTGTCCCTTTTTTTGCTTCTCCCCCTCCCCTCTCCCTGCATTTCGTCCCTCTGAATTAGCTCCAAGGCAATGGTATGTACTAACACTTAACGCTACGCCTCGTCTGTTCTGCTGCTGAGACCCAGCAAAGGGCAAATGAGGAACGTTACATTTACTGTTTAGTTTATTTTTAATCGGTCCTGTACTCTCAAGATCATAATTTGCTTTATACTAAACAAGTCATGCATCTGTTGAATGGAAAAAGTAAACATTTCTTTTCTCATTTGCCCTTTCTGTGCACGTTAGAGTAGCTCTTGATTTGCCTTGTCGTGGAGTCAGTCTGCTGTGTCTTTATGTTGAACCATCTTTCAGTTATTTTTGTCCATTTCCATTAGTTTGTTTCATCATGAGTGTTGTTAATCGTAGATATCACACAAAAAATACCAAACTGGGTCAGTAGTTAATGATTGTTGGTATAAAAAGAAAACATTTAGCTTCTTAAATCCCATTACAACGGCTAGCCTGTAATTTACAGGGAAACACCCAAGTATTATTTATGCTAAGGTGTCCTGAATTCTGTGTAGATTGACCCACAATATGTCTTTCCTTCTTTCTCTGTCCTGATTGATGGTTTTAGCACACAAGTATCACGCTGATGGTTTGTCTGTCTGTTTCGCCAGAGCACAGCTCTTGATAAAGAGATCCTTCGGCTCGCTGCCCGTCGTCGTCCAGATCCACAAGTGGTGCCATGCTCGCCATCGCTAGCTGGCAAGGAACTTCCATCTGCTCTCCCAGTCGAACCAGCTTCTCCAACCATACAGGCGTCGTGTGCCAAAGTTCCAGAATCTACCAGTGTGGCTTCAGCAACCGCCCAGACTGCAGCAGCTGCTGGGCCTGATGCTAGCAGACCTCCCTGCTCTCAGTCCACCAGTGACAGCCATGTTTTAGCTGCTGAGGTAGATCTGCCTCCTCTTCCTCCTGCTGCTGTAAGTTCGCTTCAGTTCTCACCCTCACCCTCTGCTGAAGCTCCTCCCATCGCTTCGGTGCCTCTCTCCTCCCCTCCCGAGATAGAAACGTCACCGACTTCCCTCCCAGCCGCCCCTTGTTTACCAACAGAGTCGACCTCCCCCCGTTCTACTCCCTCAACACCCACCTCCCGTCCTTCCCCGTCATCTCCCACCAAACCCTTTTCTCTCTCCCCCTCTTCTCCCACCAAGCAACCAGCATCCCCATCCTCCTCTCCCACAAAGCCAGTGTCCCCCTCTCCCGTCTCCCCCGTCCAGCCCGTCGTATTCTTCCCACTCTCCTCCCCGACAGAACCGGAACCGTCCTCCCCCTCTCCCATCCATCCGACTCTGTTCCCCTCTCCTCCCTCCACGCCTCCCAGATCCAGCAGCCCTCCCTCCCCCGCTGGCCCTCCTTCCCCCAGCCCTCCACCCGCCGAGGAGCTTATGGGGTGAAAAGGCCAGTCTGCTCAGCTCCTCTTTCCATGAACAAAACTGAAAACACCACATCGAGCATTTGTTAGTAGCTGTAAACTGAGCCAGGCACTGACTGCTGTATCCACATCTACTCCTCTCATTCTCATTGTGTGAAATGGAAGCATTTTCTTAAGAGCGTCGATTGTATATGTGTTTTTATTTATTATCGGAGGATGCGGAGAAAGGGAATATCACTGTTCTGAGTGGTTTGTCTATTGAAGTCATGCATTTCTGTATCGCATAATGTGAAACCTTCCTCTCATTTAGCTTTTCACTTCCCTTTTGTAAATGATGATTCAGGACAAACACATCCATATATCGGATGTCGGATCTCAGCATATCGGAACTTGCTAGTCTAGCTACCTGTAGTGTAGCCATCCTGATGGTGACAGCACATTTACTCCTTTATGTGAGTGTTACTGTGAACGGTGGGTGGACAAAATAATGCAGTAAGTAAGTTAACACGATAAACAGCTCCAGTTCTGTGACCTTTTGATGCCGGTAAAAGTGGTGATTATCAGAAACAAATAGCTGTTAACGTTCAGTTTAAGGGTATGTCCAAAGTCCTCACAGAAGAATCTCCCCACTTGGCAGATATTTTGGGCTAGAAAGACCACGATCCTATTTAAATGAAAGTGGAGAGAATAACTGTAATTTCCACCAGGACAATAGCGACCATGCCCAAAACCCAACACTTTTTTGAATTATGTATCTAATTTTGGCCAATTTTAGTCCAATTTCTGCACATTTTCAAGCTCTAAACTCAAACGGGGTAACCTCAACAGAGCTCAAATTTGGCCAGGATGTACACCAGGCATGGGTGATAAAAAGGCATCAAAATGCTACGCAAAAGTCTGAGGACGTGGAAATGGTGGCCCCCGGAATTTCAACATTTTGTCATGAAACGTGAAATGCTGTGTAACTGGTCTGTACTTGCTCCAATCTGCCTTTCTCCCACAAATTTCTAATCAGATTTCAGAAGTGTAGAGTCTTTTCTTACTAATATTTCTAATGTATCTGCATTAATTAGAAAATGCCATTTTTATCATTCACCTCCCAAAGCTTTTGGATTGTGATCGCTCACAGTAAAACGCATAAACATTTCAACCAAAGGCTTACACTGTTTTATCTCAAGACCCTCTCCATCAAGTCTTTTACCTTGTTAACTTGTTTATCTGGTGTTTTCTATGTGTAGAAAGATGCATCATGAGTGAAATGATTGGTCACAATGACTCAAAAACTATTTTCTGAATCACAAATGTGGCCTTCTGCTGTTCTAACTTGTTAAACAACTTAAATGCAATGCTTTGGGAATCACTCCTCATGTGGTACGTAGCTGTGAACACGTGCAGGTGTTGATCAGCCTGCTGCTACTTTAATACAGTACAAATGGAATTATGTTTGTGATGCTCATATAATTGAAAATATCACAGCAGCGGTGACTCTCTCCAGAAACAGTGTCCCAGTTACTGTGAATAATTCACTTACGGCTCAGTTTAAATTAGATCTGTGAATTATCCAGTACCTGGATCACAGCCTCGGGAAAAGAAGCGTAACATTTTCATTATCGCGAGCACAAAACACAATTTATCTACCTTCACGCCGTTAAAGAGGGTTGGGAGGAGAAATTTCTCAGATGAATATCTAAAAACCTGTGTAAATAAACCCAGATACAAGTGACAAAAAGGTTGTTCTTCCAGGGCGGTTGTCTTTTTGTGTTATTTTGTTCATCCGCTGTCACTGACACACATGCTGACTCTTTCACTCACTGTATGTTTGTATTTGGTGTCGACTGTATCTGTACATAGTGTGATGAACCTAAGCTCTCCACCTGAAACTTGAAGGTTTGTATTTGCTGCTGTGTGTTTGAGCAGCCGTGACCTGCAAAGTCAGAACTGCTGTATAGAAAAAAAGTAGATCCAACAGACATTAAACCAAACTTCACAGCTATGACTAAAGTATTGCACAGAAAGGACACAATTACTACTTGTAGTTTCTCCTGACTCTCCTGTACTTTGGGCTGCATGAAACTATACTTCAGAATATTCAACTTGTGGTTTTTGGTCTGTTGGATTTAGAAGCACGAATGTGTTGTCAAGGTGACGGGTTTGTACCTGATCACAGCTCATTGCTTAATGATGCCTTTATCCAAACCAGCTTGGCTGAAAAATGATGTCCCAAATTCTGATTCCTAAAACTTAAGTTAGAAGTGATTTGTTTTGTCCTTGTTTTAAACTCTTTAGCTTTTATCCCAGCTGCTGTTAGTAGAGCCGACTCCTCCAGTGGTTCGACATGCCCCCCTTTACCTCCTCTGGACTTTTTCTGCTGCATCAATACTCTCACACACTCAGAGTCAAGTTGGTCACAATGTCATTTAGTTCCTCTTCTGTATATGTAGTCAGGTAGATTTTCATATGCTTTGTTTTAGCAGTTTGTAAAGGAAAATTTGTATGAAAAGACAGTTTTAAATGGCTAGATCAAACATGTCAAACTGGAGTTTTTATTAGGCGTAGAGCAGCTGCTTTTAATGTCCTACTATTTTGAAACAGTTCAAAAAAAGGGTAAAAAAATGCAATAAAGACTTCAAATCTGCATTTGTTTGTTGTGAATGTGTTTGTGTGACCACTAGAGGGGGCTGTGCACTGTTAGTGACGCTAAATAACAAACACACCAACTCAAGTTATAAAATTCCATTTTATTGTCTGAACTCAGCACACAAAACACTCCAAAATGATTGCAAAAAAGGGTTGATAGATAAAAGTAGTTCCCATATAAGTGGAGATTCAAACCACATTGAAGCGCAAACTTTAAAGGAAGGAATGTTTCCTGAAAAATTAAAGCTAGAAGTGAATGCTTGTTTAACAGAAGACCAAAGGAAGAAGATGTCTCATTTTAGTGCTGAATCACATCAAGATAATCACTCATTCTGTAATTTAAACAGCTGTGATGGAAAAAAAAACAACCCAGACAATAACTGGGTAAGTCCTTCCTTTCATTGTGCAGCTCACTTTGCTCTTAGCTGCTTTGGAGACTCGAAGAGGACTTTAAAGGTGCAGAGCTTGCTTGGACGCTAGACAGGATTTTTATTTAGTGATGTAAAAATTAAATCTTCACTCGATCCATCGGAGACATTAATTAAGGTTCTCATTTTAGAAACAAAAAAACAATTCACTGCTCAGTCATTTAAGAAAGAAATGTCAAACGTCGACTCCTTCACAGAAAGCTCATTTTTACCATTTTCACTGACGCTGGAAGGTTTTGTGTTTTTCATGTTGAAAGGTTTAAATAATAAGGTGATAGATCTGCACTGATATGTTTCATATGAGTAGTGAGCCATGCACAGAAATGCAATCTCTTAGCGAGCACAGACGTACAGAAGGAATAGAAATCTTAAATATGGAGGACTACATTTAAACATATAGAGATATTTATATAATTGCGTATTCCCTCTTCACTTCTTTCACTTCAAAACATTTATTATTTATTCAAACATTTCACATCTACTTGCTGTGTAGCCAAAACAAGGAAAAGCATGTTAAAGTGAGTGATAGCTTAATAATTGCTGCCCACTTACACACCTACAGAAAAGAAAAATCATTCACCCTAAAGTACACAAATATTTGGATTTTTAAGTCAAGAGAAAAGATTCTCACTAACTCCCCACGAATCCCTCTTTTTCTTCAGTGGAGGAGATGAAAATAGACTCTTAAAGCTAAAAATAGATTTGTTTTTAACCGTACAGGAACACAACCCCCACCCTAAGATTTATATGAAAATTTTCTATCTGATCTACAAAATATAGCAATGCCCTTTTTAAAAATAGTTTGATTCTTTTACTATAACATGACAGATTTGTGGTTTTTTTTTCTTCTTTCAATGAGATACATTCAGGATATCAGGATATAGACAGAATAGTGCCTTTCAGAAGAGTTCACACTTGCAACAGTTTGGATTTTTTTGTCTTGTCAGTCGAGTCAGTACCTGGTCTGGTACTCGTGATGCCACCTGTTGAAGTCGTTGTAGAAGAGGACGATACTTCCAGAGGCCATGCCGGTGATGATGCACCTTAAGGCAGTGAAGAGACATGAATTTAATAATTCTATTCATGGTTAATTTGAAGATTAAGACAACAAAACTTATGATCATCTAGTAAGATTGCGTATTAAATATATAAAAATTTGCCTCATCTTGATCAGCTACAACTTTAAAATTCTGTTTTCATATTTATTCATCAGCAATGGTATTAATGATAAAATGCATATAAACTGCAAAAATCAAGAGTTTTTACAAAAGAGAGACAATTGTATTCGTAAGTTGCAAAGTAATAGTAGGTGGTGCAGGACAAAATAAAGAAGAGTCATAACCTCGTAATAACAAAACAGCAACGTCTATCTGAAGTTTGCTAGCAGTATCTTTTAGTCATTAAATAAAGCTGCAGAAGTGTTTTAGTTCTCATTTACAAAAATCATATTTTGTCACTTAACGCTCTAAACTCCAAGCAGGATTCAAAGGCATATTATCTTTAAAAAAAATTAAAACATCTCAAAATGTACAACATTTATCAGAAACAGAAAGTGTAAAAATAGAAAGAATTGGTGGATTTCTTTTTTATTTATTCATGTACTTTTTCAAGGTTTTTTTTTTTGGCCTTTTGTTGGCTTTATTTAACAGGTACAGTCGAGGAAGACAGGAAAGCAGGGAGAAGAATGGGGAAAGACATGTAGTAAAGGGCCATGAGCTGGAATCAAACCCAGGCCGCTGCGTTCAGGGGTCACTCGCTCAACCAGGTGAGCTATCTGGGCGCCCAAACTGTTGGATTTTTTAAAAACTTCCCAGTGGTGCCTCAGCTACTCATCCGTGAAGTGCTGCACTTTCAGGAAAGTTAATCAAAACTAAAGTTCAAATCCTGGTAACTGCGGTAAAAACTAAGCTATGAGTCACTTAGCTGTGACTAAAAGCTGCGTGGGGCTTTTCGGCAGACCGTGTTTACAAAGACCAGACAAACAAATGGAAAATGTAAATAGTAAAACATCTACATGATGTAGTCACCATTTTGTCCAGTATTTCTAACAAGCCGTGGGCACAAGAGCACCGGTTTGTTTGTATTTCTTTAAACCAATCACAGTCGTCATGGGCGGGGCTAAACACAGGATGCAGCTTCAGTTCATTCAGAATAGTGACAGCTGGATGAGCACTGCAATTAAAATGGATAATCCACCACAGAAAACAAGGAGAGTGAGCTGCCTCACTGCACAAAAATCCAGTGTGGTAGTTAAATGGTAACACTTAGATATCAGAGTCAAGACACTGGTAATGTGGTAAATGACTATTCTAGCTGGAAACAGCTGATTTTTAATGGAATATCTCCATAGGGGTACAGAGGAACATTTCCAGCAACCATCACTGCTGTGTTCTAATGCTACATTGTGTTAGCTAATGGTGTTGAAAGGCTCATTGATGATTAGAAAACACGTGTGAATTTTCGTGGAAAACATGAAATTTTCTGGGTGACCCCAAACTATTGAATGGTAGTGTACATCCAGTGAGTCAGACTTCTGTAAAAGGTCGTACTTTACTCCTTTATGTTCCTGAGCTGCTTCATCCATATCAGTCAGCTAGCTCTCTCAGGTCAAATGTGTTCAGTTTGTTGTCTGTCCCTCAGATTCGCCTTAAGACTCGAGGTGATCGAGCTGTTGAGGTCATAGTACCTAAATTTTGGAATGTGCTGCCTGCACTTTTACTGTCTGCCGAGTTTCTTTTAAAAGCCAGCTAAAGACGCACCTATTTAGACCAACAGTTGGGTAACTTACACACTAGCTCAGTATTTGCTTTATTTTTGTGTACTACTGTTGTGTACTGTGTCTTCCACTATGTGTTGTGTAGTTTTGCACTTTTAACTTTGTGGCTCAGGCAGTCACTTTGTGTTTTCCTGTATGTTCATGTTGCCTTTGTAAAGCATTTCGTGACCTTTGTATGTGAAAAGCGCTTTCTAAATACATTTTACTTACTTTAAAGGGCACTCACTGAAATACTTTGAAATTCAAAATTTCAACCTTGGAACGTTATTGGAGGACGTAAGACTTTTTTTTTTACATTTGTGACATTTTTCTAAATGTTTAATTTGCATGTTGAAATTCAAGGTAAATGAAGTTCCCACATATGGTTCTTTGCCCATTGGTGGTATAAAAACATTCCAAGAAATGCATATATCATCACATAGCATAAGCACTTAACCGTAAAATGTGTGAGTTTCGTCAACTAACCATGGTTAGATTTGATGATGTGACCGCAAATATGGAAGAGGACCGAGCTGCAAGTCCGTCTTTTTTCAACTTAGGAGAAAAGAGAACGTTTGATACGTTCTAGACCTCTGCTGATTGGTCAAATGCCATGATGTAGTGTGCTGTAACGGAGAGTGGTCTTCGCTGATTGGCTGGGTGAAAACCACATGCTTGTCGACCTCACTGAGAGGCGGAAGGAACGCCATATTTAATGTGTGCGGAAGTTACCAAATATGATCACTGATGAAGTGTTAAGCACAGAAACTCTACTTCTATTTCTACTTCCAGACTACTATCTACTTACAACGTGGCATTGCTTTATTTACTCCTAAAGCTAAAAGATCGCTTTCACCCCTGGATGAAGGTCTTTATAATCCGTATGTGTGTGAGTGTTTTACCTTTGGTCATGCGACATGGCCATGGAGCGGATTCCTGCATCACAACCAGGGTAGGTGAACAGCTGTTTGAGGTTGTGGACCTGCCAGACAGAAACTACACCTCCATCCCCACCTGTCAGCAGATACTGGCCATCACGGCTGAGAAGCATGGCCTGCCAGAGGATACACACAACGACTTCATTATAAACATTTTATTGAGCTTGAGCACTCTATTTATACTTCCTGCGTCTAGCATGTTACACTCATTATAGCGTGTAGATTTCCAAGCTGGGAATAGTTTTCTAATGCTAAAGAATACTGTGCAGTCATCTTTAAAGTGTCCTTCCATGCTGAAAAAAAAAGAAAAACATGGCAGCAAAGCTGTTCAAACTGGAACCACATGTATAAATTGTCTCCGAATAGGCCTGGTGATCTGGGACCAGTCTATCTCTAATGTCAAAGTGAAGCTCATACTGCGAGGTCGTGTGATCTGACAGAAGATCCCAGGTCAGCGCTGCCATCCTTAGGGGCTTTCTGTACACAGACCCTGACTTGCAACAAAGATGGCTCCCCACAGCGAGGCTCGGAGATTTACTCGTCTCATCTGCTTTTCCTGCAAACTGTAGCAGCCGAATGGGTCCCCGAGGAATCAGATGTACACAAATCAAGTCATGTGCTGGAGTGTATTATGGGCACAGTGCATAGTGGAAGCTAAAACTGGAACAGTCAGGAGCATCAATCAGCAAGTAACCGTAGCTGATGAAATGACGAGGCAGAAAGTAAGTTCTAAAAGCAGCAGACGCCACTAATATGGAGCTTTTGTCGTTTGCGGTTTCACGACACCAAAGTCGGACGTCTTTCAGTTGCAGTGATTCAGCGAGGGACACTTCAATCATTGGCGGCATGTGTGTTGAATCAGGCTCATATTAAACGGAAAAATGAAACTTAAAGCTGGAACAAGTCATTTTCAGGCACTTGATTTTGTAAGGAAAACATAAATAACCCTTCAAGAGTGGCCCAGAGTGGATTGGACGTGGAGAGAGCGAAGCCGAAATTCAGCAAATGTTTTGTATATATATTTTTTGAAAAAAAAACACTTTAGTGCAATTTCCACACCAAGTTAAATGAGCTCTGTTTCTCATTCTCATCCCACACGCACTTCAGGCCCAAACTTGCATGTGGAGACGCTGAGACAGATACAAAACGGTCACACAATGATTCACTAGCACGCCGACGGAGGCCTTGAGAATCAATCCAGCCTAATTGCCACGTTAGATCATCATCCAACATGACCGGGAACAGAGCATGACCGAGTGCAGTGGTTTGGTTTGTGTGGTGTTAGTCCTTCATTGTGTGTATAGTAACTGTCTTGTGTATCAACATTCAGAGTTAATCTGACAGCAGCGATAAAGACGATGCTCATTGCAGCCAATCACGATCAATGAGATCCAGCTGAATTACAAAACACAGAAAAACGTGTGACTGAGAAGACCTACCAGAAAGTGAATAGCTTTCATTTTAAAAATGTCAATTTAAACCACCGACCAGCAGAAACAATATGATTTGAGGTTGTGTTTGTGTCCACTTGATGTTTCGTTTTAGCTCGGTTTTTGGTCTCGACCAACTCCTGGGGAAAGTATCTGTTAAATTCTCCAGTATGTTCACCAGCTTGTCTTTTTAGTCCGCTGTTTGATGCTGTGTTGCTGAAACAGCTGCCTCGTGCAGCTGGAAACAAGGCTGATCTATAACTGTAGCGAGCCATAAAAATAAAACAATGACATGAATGACGCTACAACGGTGAGAACAGCTGCAGATGTGAAATGAGTTCATCACTACAAAGGATCCCTCTGATGCTCAAGATTGTCATCTGATAAAAAAATGTTTAAAGTGCAGCTTTAAATTGCATATATTGATTTAACAGACTGTCACTGCTGGTCACTTCTTGCAGTAGCGAGGAAGTTAGTTCTCTGCACAACTGTAAAAAAGATGAGAACTATTTAGCAGTTACTGTGTATTAATGTACTTTTGTATCTACTAATGGAGTCCATGACCTTACTGGAGCCCAGCAGGAGGCATGAGCGCTGGCAGACATGTCAGCCTGGCCAGGTAGGAGGCTGCAGACAGACATTATAAATCAGTCCTTTGCCACTGGGCGGTCAAACAAGATGGCCGATGGCTCTGTGGGGGCTAAGATGGCTACCTGGGCTCAGATGACTAAAAAATGACTCCAGCAGAAACACATGCACTTTTAATGCCCATATTTCCTACTTCTTTCGGGGAGCACTGGGTGGATTCTGGGGCTGGAGAAGGTAAAAAGTTAAATTTATGGTGCTGTTAATCCCCCTGTTACACGGATGCAGGCAGTGAAAAAAACTGCTGGAATGGTTACACTGCCTGAGTTATACTAGTACTTAAAAGAATGTAATCCATTCAGTATGGCTTCTGTCACCCGATTCTGCTATTAGAATAGGATGCCGACTGTTAGCCTGTCATCTAACCTCTGACTCCAGACCCCTATAAATTCACAGCGCATACATTCTCTCTGCTTCTCAGCCTTACTGTCTCTTTCTCAGTGTACGCTGCAGGCCAGCATAAACACTTATTTATCCTGGAATCATACTGTGCTGAGGCTCCGGGGGCTGAAAAGATTGATTCTGGTATGTGTACACTAAATACTTTTGGAGTCTCAGACCGGGAGGGTGGAGCTACGGGGCTGAGACTCTCACAGCCTCACTCCAAGATGTTAGGATTTTCTTAATGTCATCTGACATTGCTGGAATTTACAACAGCAGAAGGGAGCTGACGAGGCCAGCAGTAGCCTGCAATATTCCCCAGGAAAACTACAAAGCTCAACAAGTATCTAAAAACATCGTTAGTTTCTGTTAAAGACACAATAAAGTACTCTGAAACATTGAAACTAAACACGGGCTACTTTCTCAGCAATGGTAATGCGCTCCATCAGTGCTTCAGTATATTTGTGCTTTTGTGCATGAGTGGGCTGGTTGGCAGGTTGGGAGCCTGGGCACTGCAGCTCTCTTAATGGGAAACAGGCGTGCGGCTGTCTGTCAGAGCTAGCTTACATTTCCCAGGCCAAACCGGAAACAACGGGTCGGGAAACCAAAGGCAGTAGCCGCTATCTTGTGTCACTCCAGCCACGAGGGAGGAAATGTGGGAAATGGGGAATGTGTCGTCCTGCGCTGGAGGGTAGTTAATGGTGTTGATGCCCAGGACTGACCACTCCTCTGGAATGTTCTCCACCACGGCAATTCGACCTGACAACAGAGCTCTGGATCAAAAGGAGCGTTTCCTGTGGTGTGTGCGGGTGGAGGGAAAGAGAGATGTGAAGCCGTAGTTTGTCCCGAGGCATGCCGACCTTTACCTCGCTCAGATCTCAGACCCAAACCGAGCCTTTAATCAGTGCGAGGACTCTCTGGGCTGATGTGGTGCAGACATACATGTGCAAGTGCACTGGCACATGCATGCTCACGCACCTTGACGCTGTCTTCCACCTCCATGTGTCCCAGCAGCTTTCCGTTGACACTGAAGAGACAGAACTGTCCCTTGTCGTAGTAGATCATGCAGTGGCCCTCGGAGGACGACTGGATGAGGCGGGGCCGCAGGCAGCGCTCGGGGCCCTCCAGGGTCCGCAGCAGGTCCCCATTCATGGAATGGATCAGACAAGGACCCTCTATACACACAAGACAAGAAGTTAAATTAAGAGCTTTAACGTAAAACATTAGTTCACATTCTAGAATTTTTATTTCTTTTATTTGTTTAATAAGCTTTGGTGCAATAACACACACACATACACTATGGCACATACATATTAACTCTTTCCTCCATTCCTGTGAAAAATTGTCTTGCATGTCTTATTTATAAAGTCAGCCATCGTACAAATGTATCATATAATACAGTTATATGTATAAAACACTGTGTACATCAAACAGTTTACGTTAAATCTTTCTTTTCCTTTTGTGATTGGAAACATACACACTCTATGGTCACTTTAATAGGGACAACTGCACATTAACTCTGCAGTAACATCTATGTCTGCAAAGTCCACATCCTGCTCAATTACATGTTTATTAAATATTAGATTGACAGCAGAAAGTACCGACAAACCCAATAAAGGGGTCGCTGAGTTGTTTTATGCAAATCAATTGTCCTTTGTCCATTTCTGTGTATCTGTTATTTGTCTTGACCTTTCACCTCTGTCTAGTCTCTATTTAATATTCTGTAAAGTGTGATCTAGCTAGTAATATCTACTGAGAGTATACATTTCTATTTTGGTCATACCGACAGAAACTTAGCAGTCTTACCTTTGCATCCGCTGATGATGAGACCCAACTCGGCACACACACTTGCACAAGTCACTTCGCAGTCATGGCCTGTCAGGATGGCCCTCGGTGTGGTAAACACTGCTGGGACAAAACAAACTGTTCTGTTTATTACCGTATGAACTTCTGGTTTTTGGTCACTAGAGGGAGTACAGGTCCAAAAAATCCTCACAAACGGGTTTATTTAAAGTCAATGCTGGAGATGGATGGTTGAGACTTCAAACTATTAAAATGAATTATGAACAAAGCAAAAGAAAAACAAGAAAGTTGTTCATTTGTCGCTCAAATGATGCTGTGTATTTTATTTTATATGTAGATTTTATGTCTTTCAGCCTGTTGTCCTGCACGCACATTTCTCCCCCATTCACTCTCCCTTTCTAGCACTTGTCACCGACAGCCTCCTCCAACGTTTAAAACCCCCCCCCCCCCCGACTGCTTTCACTGGATCCAGATGTTTCTGCATTAGACGGGGAGAGAAAGCGAGCCAGAGCGAGTGAGAGCAAAGTTATGGTCCAAGGCATGAAGTTTGTGTGATTTTGTTTTGGTTTGAGCTGTCAGGGTGAGCGACAAAACAAAATCGGCTGTTACTTCTCCATATGTCTCTTCTGTCTGTGAGCACACACACAAAAACACACACAAACAAGTGTACATGCACACTTACAGGGAGTTAGAACTTTTTTGCATTATTACATACTGTTAGTGTTTAACTAATGCAGACGGATTAATGACAGACAGACGCTGTAATTGAACATTTGCTCAGAGTGTCAGCAGTTTGTGTCTATATTTGGAGTTTGAAGTTCAGCACTGAGTCTTATCTTCAAACCTCATCTTTTTTTCTGTTAGAGATCTAGTTTGTCTCAAAAGGAGAAACCATAGCAACGACACTCATACGTGTTAAAATACTTAATAATGCAGTTTTTCTTCAAATATTGAAGCACCTTCCCCAAATGACTCCAGAGCGACGTAATTAACTAAAATAATCTCAAATATAAATAACTCTTTACAGTACATGCCTGTGATATCTAATACTTCATGTGATAGTTTTTAGTGCTACTGACCCAGAAGTGTCTTGCTGACTTAATGCCGTTTCTCTCTTTAATTTAATTATGTGACATAAAATTCAATACAGGTCCTCTAATAAGACAGGTTCTTTTTCCCCCTCAAAAGCCACAGCTACTGTTAAACCTTAATTAGATTTAGCAGAGAGCCTCTATACAGGCCATACTGCTCACTAAACTCCCTTGTAAAAAGGTAAACAAGAGGGCAAGCAAAATATCAGTATGTTTCAAATCAATAAAACATTTAAATCCGTATGTATAGTACAGAAAATGTCACAAACACAATGTGATATTTAAATGAAAATAGGACTACGGATGTAAATTAGCATTTTGCTATAATCCGGCATATTTACGCCCATTTCTGAATAAATGGGCGTTCATTAATGTGCACTGTCCCTACCAAATAAATAAATAGATTTTTATAGAGTTTGCAAGTGTGGTGATGAAAATGTTGATGTATTAGAATATGAGAAGATCAACAGAATGATCAGATTCATTTACCTGAGCTTGTGAGTTGTTGCTTTTTAATACTAGCTGATGGTTTTAACTCCTTACAATCGACTGTCACTGTCCAAATACATACCAGCCGCCCAAACTTTGGTCACATAAGGCCAGCAGCCTAAACATCTACATTTCATTCAGTTAACTGCTTAACAGCCTCGATGTCACTAAAAGCAAACATCTGACGGTGAGTTAAAGCATGAGGTTGGATTTTGGTCAGTGAAGATCAATAAAGCCAATATACTGACGTATCAGTTGACATTTACCAAGCCACTACCTGCCGGTTGGTTTAAATTAGAGCCACATCTGATTACAATCTTATACCTGTATATGACTAGAGCTGGGAAGCTGAGGAGGGATCAGCTATCTGTGTGTCAGTGTGGACAAGGTGTGTGTGTACTAGTATTACTCATGCTGGAAGGACGAAAAAATCTTTTTCCACAGTCACGTTCTGTTGTCCTGTCCCCACTATGGGAATAAAAATAATACAAATCATTGCATTTTAGGATGAAGACTTGATTTAAGGTCGGGCTAAAGTCTGTGGTTTGATAACTACAGATTATTGTCAGGTTAAGTTGGTTGAATTGTCTGTAGTGATGGAAACACAAATATGTAGGTTTGTGTACTGTACTGTAATATACAAAACTTTCATTTCCTTTTAGCAAAATAGGGAAACTTGAGTATAACAATGAGCTGGATATTTATCAATGGAAATTTAATTAAATATCAAGTTATTTATATCTTTTGTTGCTCAAACTTTTTGGATTTCTAGTTTTTAAACTTCAACAAATGTGAATAATTTGGATTTGATAAAAAGATAAAACAAGAATGAAGTGTTACTGAACACAAGACTACACTCAATTGGAACACCAACCTAAAACTGATGCAAAAGCCCTGCAAGAAATCCTGTGTTCATGGAAGATCCAATGTTCAGTTTATGTTTAACGAAGGTGTTAAGTGAACTAGAAGGTCACTTTGGCTGCTGTAGTTTAAGATATTTTTAGATTGTCCCAGAGGAGAAATTTGTCTCAGGCACAAGTGCTGCACACACAGATAATCTCCAAATGTATGCAGCACAGAACAGACACAAACACAATAAATAACTGTGCATGTAGTACAAAAACTACACAAATCCAAAAGCAATCTGTGATCAGTAAAAGAGAAAATTATATAAAGAATTACATAAGATGACAAACTGGATGTGAAAAACATGCAATGCTGACGAGTAAGTAAAATATGTAAATTTAAAATAAAACAACTATATACGCAACTGAGGTGAAAGAGCATAATTAAAGGAAGTCAAACAATAAAAAGGTCAAAGCTTCATGTGTAAAGGAGGCATACCCATATATTAGATATTCCAAATAGGTGAAACTAATTAAACAGCATTACAGTCGTTGTCAGTCAGAGCTGCACGAGTCATAGGATTACAATGAACTGTTATATAATTGTGTTTACTGGATCTAAAAAATCCTCCAGGGGGAAACAGGTCACACTCAGGGTACCTAATGTGTGATTTTGCGCTCTGTGTGTTTGCCTGATTCTAGTTTTCTCATAGACAGAGTGAAGAGACAAATATTATTATTTTTAAATTGCTTGAATTGCTATTGTCATCGTGTTGTTGACTCCAGACTGCAACTGTAGAGTGCATTGTCCACTTTAACTTACTGTTAGTGTGTCTGCTTAAATACCTGTGAAAATCTGAACTGATTGGTCCCTCAGCTACCTTGGGTGAAACATCTCTTTTGGTGTGCTGACTATCACACCATCAGTGAAATCCTCTGATGCACTGAGGTGGAGTCATTACCGCAGAGTCAATACAATCATATTCATGGAGAATTTGATGAAGCAAAAGTGAACTCAGGCAGGCTTATAATACTCCTAGGCTGATATCTTTCTGGCCTTAACCCGTTTGTTAAAAAGGAATCAGACCAGGTGTATTAGGCTTCATCAGTTTCAATTAGATGTACTTAATAAATTGGCAACTGAGTGTATATGTGAGTGTTTGCAAATCTACAGTAAATATATGTTGATGCTAATAAAAATTATGTGTGCAAAAGAAAAATTTACACAGAGAGCAAACAAATTTGCAGATATTTTCAAATATCGTTTAACAATAAAAGAAAAAAATCTTTAGTATATTGAATACAACAGAAAAATAGCTCTGAAACTTTTGTCACACTTTCTACTACGCAGCCAGCAGATGGCGCTGGCGTCTGTGAAATGGGCTGTGTGTGCAGCAGGAACAAAGTGTGCGTGGGTCAGTGTGTACATGTGTGTATCAGCCATTTATATGCATTTGTGTCAAGCTTATGAAGTGTGCGGGATGTCCACAGCACATTATGCATGAAAAGGAATGTGTGTGTGTTTGTGTGTGCTCTCATTCAAGTGTACGTGTGGACTTTAGCTTTAAAGTGTCTCAGTGTTTGGAAGAGGAATAAAGGAAAGTCTGCTGTCTTTTGTGGAGTGTGTGTGTGTGTGTGTGTGTGTGTGCGTGCGTGCGTGCGTGCGTGCGTGCGTGTGTTTGCGTGTGCGTGTGTGTGCGTGTGCGCAGCAGAACTTCATGTCTGGAGGAGCCTCCTGTGGTCTGGGGCAATGGAGCATCACATTGTGGTGGTGAGGGGTTGGGATGACGACTGCTTTTGTCTGCTGTCTAGCTTCAGCGTGGTGACTGCACCGAGGTTAGACTGACACACATGTTTACAAGGACATGTACAGCACCAGCATGAGAATGAACACACAAATTTGAAGCAAAAAAAAAAAATGTCAATAAATCAAAATAAGTCTAGTTTTAGAAAATACGCAGTTAAATTGTTAAGTTGTCAAGAATGGTACGATGCCATTATTTGTGTCACTACTACTAAACCTTCACATTGTGACTAGTAAAGAACAATTTCAAGGTTGTGACAGTGACTATAATCAGGGTCTGAAGGAGGCACAGTGCTGCTGAAACATCAGTGAATAAAATAAAAGCATTCGAAAACTGAATTTTTAAACTCACAAAACTATTGTCTCTGTATGAAAAGTTAACTGGAAGAAACAAGAAAATATTTCATCTGTGTATGAGCTAAGTGACAGTCACCTACGCTCTGTGCTCCATATCAAAAACGAATGCGGCTTATTAACCAAATCACAATTTGTCATAAATTTCATCCCATTTGTAATGGATCACTTAACAACATGTACGCCAATCTAAGCTGGCCAAATTAGCACTAAGGAGGCTAAAGACTGAGCAATGTGTGTGCGATGCTTTGATCACAGCTAACGCCATATGTTATGGTAACGTAAGGGAGGCCCATGACATTTTTCACTTTTATCGACTAGCGTGACCCCGCAGCTCTCGGATGGTGGTGAACTTTCATGTGCTGGCCGACGACCCCCAGCATCACATTTAACGTCTCTAAGTGGCCCTCACTTTCACTCACATTAAAGACAGATTCTCTCACACACACACACACACACACACACACACACACACACACACACACACACACACACACACACACACACACACACACACACACACACACACACACACACACACACACACACACACACACACACAATCTCAAACACATTATCGAAAGCTGTTCCTGGTGCGACAGTGCTGCGAAATCCAATCTGTATGCAGGAGGCCTGGCCTGGTCAGACGAAACTAGTTGTTACCTTACAGAAGGAGGTCGTAAATCACAGAGTCACAACTGTCTGGGAGAGTGAGCACTCACCGAATACCAGTGTGTGTGTCCGTGTGTGTGTGTGTGTGTGTGTGTGTGTGTGTGTGTGTGTGTGTGTGTGTGTGTGTGTGCACTGACATCAGGCCGGTTTGTCTGCTGTGTACTCACTGCCTGGGCTCTCTCCGATGCTGCTGTGCTTTCCATTCCAGTACCACAGCAGCAGGGTGGCATCTCTAGAGCCTGACAGGACGTAGCAGTCTCCTCCAATGTACGACTCGGAGCGAGCCAGACACGTCACCACGTCACGGTGCCCAAACACAATCTGCGTCAGTTTGCCTGCAAAAGCACACAAATACACAAGCATGTTCTTAGTAATTAATATTTATTCATCTAAACACAACAAAGCAATCTTAATAACAGATTAAAAGATCTAAACAATAAGTAACATATGATTTCATGCTGCACTTTAATAGCGACAATGGTTTATGAATTTATTGTTAGATGAAGCTCCTACGTGTGCTTGTTGATCATCCATCTGGTTGGCTAGTTGATCCACACATCATCAGACTTCTGCTAATTCCCAGACAAGAATAAATATTTGCTTCAACTTTGTGTGTGTGCTGGTGCACGTGCAGTGCGCTCCATGTGTATATATAAAGAGGCTAATTGCTGTCAGATTTCCAGACCACAGCTCCACTGTCTAGCTGTCTAATACTCATTACGCTCTTCATAATGTGACCTCTGCAGTCAAACAGTGGATAGTTTGCAGCACATGACATTTCTGTCTGGGTGTCAGAATCCCTGTCCACCGGATAATTAAGCTGTATCTCCCTGAAACGATGAGGATTATTATGAACCCGGGCGGGTCACTGACTAAACTTCCAAAGAACTGAGACATCAAAGATGTAAAATGTTTGACATTTTTATAAACACTGAATATAAGTAACGATGGCTGCTGCAATAATGGCTACCATGCACCTCATACTGAACACACTTTTCTGCTCACACACACTCACACACACAGACAAATGAAATTGGAGGTGTGTGTGCATGCCAGCGTACTGGGCCGTGTGTTTTGTGCACGTGTACCAATCAAGTCTTGTAATTGATAAAACCCCTCAGTACTTTAACCTAGGGGATTTAGGGACCTTGGTGGCAGCTGTTGAGCGCATGCGATTAAACTGTGTTCACGTTCCAGTCGTACACCCTGATGGCAGTAACACAATAGAGCTATCTCTGCGCTCGCATCCCTCCTTCCCTCCCTCCTCCATTAAAGACAGGGAGGGCCTGGCCTGCAGAAATTGAATCACACTCCGTTGTATAGATGTGTGTAGTATTCTGAATGGGGCTGAGGGGGATGCGCTGAGGAGCAGAGTACAGAGATGAAGCCTCAGACAGTTTCATTTAGGACCCCTGACCTGATGGCATTTTTGTGTGTGTGTCTAAGAGTGTGTGCACATGTGTGTGTGTTTGTAACAATGTCTGCATTGGATATGTGCATGCAAGTACTGTATCAGTGGTATTCAGGCAAACAGACTGTCACTGTGAGAAACTGCATGCTGATGTGTATTTAAGTTAGCTGAATATTTCAAGATGTACATGGTATGGGTGCAGTAAACATCATTTATGCAATAGATTCTTCTCATCATTTACAATTACTGCTCTGAAAGGAGATCACACTGAACTCCACTAAATCAAAACAATAATCTGGAAATAGAGCTTTGTGCTCCAGCTGAAAGAGGCTTTAATAAATGATACAGGTTGGTGGTATTTTAGGGTTATTAGACTACTATGAACCGCTGACCGCACATATGCTTTGAACTGGTTAAAAAAAAAAAGGAGAAAATAAAGTGAGTCCTCATGTGGCAAGTAACTACACAAATTTATAACAATTCCAATAGCGGGACAGCTGGAACAACAATGATACAATGCAGCAACTGTGCAGGAAAACACTGTCAGTGGCATAACAAATAGGCTCTTCACCGTCTTGTTTGTTGAAATAATAATATAAGGTACTTTAATTCTGAGAGCCAATAGCAGCTGCAATGTTCATTACATTACACACTTCAAGAGTGTGGGACCAAACAAAACAAAACACAAACTCTCTCTTTCTTTGAGTCTCACTGGGAGTGAAGCTAGAGGGAGAAGTATGTCCTGAGGATGGTGCTAGAGGAAAGCCAATGGAGGTTTATTAATTTTAAAAAGGTTAATTGTATGGCTTAATAGCTTCTCGATGGCTGTGAACTTTCACAGATTTATTTTCTCCTTGAATCAAAAAAAAAAAGCAGCACCATTGCACGATAGTGTGCAAGAGGTGCAATTAGGCATTTGCTGAGACACAAAAACATCACAGTGAGGGTTTGCTGTGAAAAGTTCAGTGGGAGACAAACTACCCAAATGATGTAGTGATAATTATACAGCAAAATTGTTTTGACAAAGTTAACTATGTAGCAACAAAACCAAAAATTATGAGTATAAGAATAGGCTTTTGCATGTATGGGACAGAAATGATGGTTCTATACATGCAAATATCCTATTATCATGTAATACATTTCTAAACTGTGTCCCCAAGCAGCTGTTAAAAAACATCCTGAATGTGGGAGAACCTTGGATTCCATTTACATTATTTATTCAGAAAACTACCACTTCAGTGAAGACAGATGCACAACTAGTGATCCTGATTCCATGTAATGGGTGATACAACACCTGAGTCAGTAGAGTAGACCCGGAAGCTCTTGTCCCAGAAGCCACACAGAAGGATGAAGCGGTTGTCGGCTGTGATCACAAAACACTGCGAGCTGATCTGAATGCTCTGATCCAGCAGGTCTGAGATCTGTCGGCGATGACTGCCCACGTTGCTGGCTGGAGAGAAGATAAAAAAATATATTGAATGAAATACAATATTACATTTTGAAAATGTACAGATGTATGTAGCCGTGTAAAACCTGCAGTGTGATCCAACAAACACTGCACTGTTTATATATCGGCCATTTTCTGCCAAAGAGCTCACACTTGGATGCACCTCCACTGAGGTTTCAGCGCACAGTGCGAAGAAGATTTGTGAGAGAATATATAAAACATCCTGCAGGTGAAGATTATAGAGATTTCACAATTTCCGTGAGAGTCTAAGAGCTCAAATAATGATAGCGTGTAAACAGTCTTCACTAAATGCATACATCACTCAACAAATTTATTGATAATCACTTTTGGATAAGACGTTTCTTTTTTCTTTTCTCGAGACATTTTTTCATTGTGACGTGTTTCTGGTTTGACGGGGTCAAAACCGCTGCAGAACAGGTGTCAGAGGAGATACTCTTGCATGAGAAAGTCCAGTATATCTGCTACAACCAATATTTCAACCAATCTTTAACATTTCCCAAAGCCACAGATGGCTCAACACTCATCCTCAATTTACTGTGTTTAGTTCAGACTCCTCCTGGAATGCAAACAGTGTAAATATATTACTGACAAGAGCAAAAATCCCAGCTACCTCCCCCAAAACACACACACGCACTCCCACAAACACAAAAATATATCATTTACTCCATTATTTATGCTTTAGAGGTAGAAATGATGACAAATGTGAGATTAGAGTAAACAATGTCAAATTATAAAATAAATGGTAAAAGATTTAAAGGATAAAATTACTCTAAAAAGTGTGCAGTCAGTGATAAATAACACACTGACTCTAACGCATTTAGAAAAACTTGCACAGAATGTGTAAATACTGATGCACGGGTAAGATTTCTTTTATTCCAACGGCACAGAGGGTCACTGAAGGAGAGAAATAAAGTACTGTGCGTGCAGATAAAGATGAATATCAGAGTCTCAACCCTGGTTATTTTCAGAAGTCAAGTGTTTGGGGGAAAAAAAAGGTGTGGAAACGGTCTGGTGAGACTGAGAGTGACCACAACATTGGGAGAGAAAGAACAGCCCCCCTTGCAGATGTGCATGAGATTGCAGGAGGCTGCAGGAAACGCGACGGAGGCGGGAGAAGATAGAAGGAAGTGGCTCGTCTCTCCCTGCTCCACCAGCACATCCCATATATCACTGCAGCTCGGCACTCTTCTCCTGCTCATCAACAAGTCGTGAAGGATGAGAGGCGCCCATATTGTCCTGACAGCCGTCCGCCGTGCATTCTCAATCACACATTATTACCACATTCATATTCATTTCCATTGACACGCGTCCTTTCCCTGCGCTCAAATTAAACCAAAGAGGATGCAGAAAGGGAGGGAGGAAAGGGACGACGGAGAGGGAGAAAGAGGGGGAGTTGATGATGAAATGCCGGCCTAGGCCACAGCTCATTGCATTCCAATTTGCATGCAAATGGTTTAGTGTGAGAGCAGGGCCTATATCATGACGAGTGAACTGGGGCAGAGGCTGAGAAACAACTCTAATCTACTGTCCAGGGACACAGCTCTGCAGACCGCCATGAGTCACCAAGATGCCGGCAGGATTCATACACAAATCCACACAAAAACTCATTTCATGCATATATAAGCTCATGCTCTGTAAAGAATACACACGTGTGTGAATTCTCCAGCAGCCATAAATGAGATCGTACCTATGAGAGGGTCAATTTCCACAGGAAGTTGGTACTGCTGGTCTTGCACTGTTGAGCTCTGATGACCTGACAGAGAGGAAGACAGATCGGATTAATATTGTAATTGTGTGGCCTTGTGAAGAAGATGCTGGCTTTGACTTCATTATAACACAATGAAAACTATAACCATAAAGTCACACTGTGACCTACTGTCCCAAGTGCTCTTCCTCGAATTAGACATCAATATGTCAAAAAGGCCATCGAGAATATGAAGTAGTGCAAAATGCATTTCTTTACCCAACCAATGCAACTGCAAGGAAAAGGCAATTGTTTTTACACAAATATAACATATGGGATAGATGAAAATCTCTGTACCTCTTGTTATTAAGTATTTTATCATTTTATTTTTTATTCATATGATTCCTTATCACTCTTGAACAGGACTGCAGCAAAACTCATAAAAAAATGCAAAAATGTGAAAAAAATAAGAAAAAGAGCAAACTCTAACACATAAGAAGCAGACTTGAACCATTTATCTTACCAGAGCTGTCCATTAACTTGCTGCTTATACAATTTATTTCTAAAAAAATATATTCTGTACCAATTCCATCCATCCATTATCTATACACCATTTAATCCTCACTAGGGTCATGGGGGGGCTGGAGTCTATCCCAGCTGACTCAGGTGAAGGCAGGGGACACCCTAGACAGGTCACCAGTCTGTCACAGGGCTACATACAGAGACAAACAATCACTCTCACATTCACACCTACGGGCAATTTAGAATGATCAATTAACCTCAGCATATTTTTGGACTGTGGGAGGAAGCCGGAGTACCCGGAGAAAACCCACGCATGCACAGGGAGAACATGCAAACTCCATGCAGAAAGATCCCGGGAAAGCCGGGACGCGAACCAGGGATCTTCTTGCTGCAAGGTGAAAGTGCTAACCACTACACCACTGTGCAGCCCACTGTACCAATTTACCGATTAAAACATTTATTATTACTACAAAATGTTAATCATTTATTTGTCACAGCTTCTCTAGAGGTCAAAAATAAAATGTGAATTAGCTGTGCAACAATGTGTCATTTTATTCCTGTATCTTTACTCTGAGATAAAGTGTGGATCTGCATGTATTTTATCAAATCTAATAATAATCGAATCCAGTAAACCCCTGCAGTTCCTGGGCTACGTCTGAACACCACATATATTCTTTATAATCCCAGCTCACTAAATCAATTAGGCTAATCGGGCTGGTCTGTGATCCACATGGATGAGGCTGTATTCAGCTGAAAAGCAATCAGTCCTCGTCCTCATAAACTCACATATCAAATTTAATGTTTCTTCTAGAGCAGGATGGATGTTGACTAAATAAGGCTTTGTGCAGTGAGCAGCTGATGTATGGAGGTGGACGTGAGACCTAATGCTGGCTGCTACATGTGTCACATTTGATACTGCTATCTAGGAGACACAGTCAACTGTCTCCCAAATCAACGTCCATCCCATAGAGACGAGACGGGTCGATCCTCAGATAAATTAGACACTAAAGTGTGGAGGAGAGACGAACAGAAGAAGTATGAAATGATTCTGTGATGGCACAAAGATTCTGTGTTAAAGAAAAAGGACATCACAGAGGGATAAAATCATAGTTGAACCGATTGGTTTTTGTAATATAAAGACAGTTCTTAAAAAACCTCACCTGTCAAGCCATGCCACTTGTTGACAGCGAAGAGGCGGTTGGCGGTGACGGTGATGATGGCAGGCGACGTCAGACCCGGCTGGGTGTTGGCTGCTACGTGTGTCACGGGGGAGTTGGACGGGAACTTCAGCACCATGATAACATCCTGCTGCATCTGCTCCGTAAACATCAGCGGGGTCTGCAGGAGAAGATACTGTTCAGGCCCCCGGGACGGACAACAGGACGGAGGGAAAAGAGCCGAGATACGGAGTGACGGACGACGAGCAAAAAGATGAAGGAAGCAGCGGTTGGTGGCAGAGAAGAAAACACAGAGGGAGAGGGAGGAAACAGAAGCACAGAGAAAGTTAGGAGCAGGACAGTCGTAAAGCAGCAGTACAGCCAAGCTAGGAAAGACTTTAGTCTGAGATATAGGTATAGAAAAGGCACAAGACTGCTATTGAAATAACACTGCAGGAAAACTAGGAAAGAAAAACTGAGAGGAAACACTGATTTTGGTTTTCAACAATGAAAAGAGAACATTCTGTTGAAGTTCCCATGCCCTCACAAATGTTTTTTCAATGAATATTTGATCGTCAACCTTTGCAGCAAAGACACTGAGAGCAGTCAGAGAAGTAGAAGCCATCTTGTGTTTAGTAGTGAAACTTAGACAAGAACAATGCTTGCTTGTCTACAGCTTCTGGTTTTGTTTTGTTTTTTAAATGATGTAGTTTCAAGAATTCATCTCCATCTGCACAGTTTACTTTGCAATTTGCACAATATTTGTACATTTTGTATACCATACTATATTCTGTATATATATTGCACTCTGTTTTTATTTTATTACACTCTATTTTTATTTTTGTACTTCTCTTTTTCAACTGTAACTGTTGTTTCAAGTGATTTCCCCCCTCCTCGGGTAATGAATAAAGATGTACCTTAATCTTAATAACAAGGGAATTGTACTTTTCTGAGGCAAAATCCATGCCAGGCACAAGTTATTAAGTAGAACAAAGAACAGTTCAGAACAATAACATGAGTCAGACATACATATACAGATATATAGCGGCTTCAAGATGTAAAATACTTTGCATTTCTTCAAGTCACTTTTCTGAGTCGAACTGTATCTGAGCGTAATCATTATCAATTAATCAGATTATTTTTGTTCACAATGAATGGTTTAGTCGATAAAATGTCACAAACTAGAGAGGGACAATTCCACAAAACAAGCAATGTGTCACATTCAGGAAGCTAAGATGTTTTGTTTAATCAAGTGCTGGAAACCCAAAAATAGTTAATGGTGTAAAACACAGAAGGAAACTTATTCCAATATTTTACAGGCTGAAAACTGTGAATTTTCAGGCATTTCAGCTTAACAAGCAAAAAACAGAAATATATTGACAATTTTTTTATTATTTATTATTTATTTTATTGAACTGCTGTTAATTTGCTGTTAGCTGACTAACTGATGAATCATTTCAGCTCTACTTCTGTGCATAAAACAATAATAAGCTCCTTTAGATTTAAGTTGGAAAACAATCATAATCTCCCTAAAAATAATTTTATTGACCTATCAAACTGCTTCCTCTGCTGAGACAGGTTCTAGAGCCATTTACAGACTGTTTGTACTAAGCAGCTCTTACAGAAAGCTATTTTCCTCCTTGCGTGTAAAGAAGAGGAACATCAGTGTTTAACATCAGGGACAGACCTGAGCAAATCCGGAGTGTCTGACAGCTAACCAGAAGCACTGACAGTATCATTACCACCAGCATGGGCAGATACCGACACTCTGACAACACACTCGCATGAGAGAGGATGGAGAGAAAGTAAAGAGCAAGATCATGTAAAAGCAAAAAGAACAGCTCGTTCTGAAGGAATATGGAGTGGTGGGGAGGGTTCGAAATATGTTTGAAAATCGGTGCCTGAATATTATGTTTGAAAACTATATGTGGAGGAGGAAAAATAAAAACATTTCACAGGAATTCACCCATACAGTCAGGCGGCGAATTCAAAGCAATAGTGTGAGTTTGTGTGTGTGTGTGTGCGCTGGGTGGTGGTCTACAGCCAGCTGTCAGCGCCACAGGGACACCACACTAATAGGGACTCATGGGGCCTTGGTCTATCACAGGCAGGCACACTGACTGCACTCGCTGGCCCTTAAAGAGCCGTCACATCAGAACTGCCGTTCATTGCTCTCTTTTGCTGATCTCCCCTGTTTTCAGCTCAGGTGGAAAATCTGGCTCAGACCCAGGTTTCCAGCATGAAGCTTTGCCTTTCTCCAGAAAACCTCTTTACTAAACGCACATGCCTGCAAATGCTTGTGATCTCTTCCTCTCACACACACCTCGCTAATGATGAGACAGGGGATGCTTTCAAAAGCAAGACTATGTTCCCACAGTGGTGGATGGGAAAAAGAGAGGACAAGACGTAAATGAAATATGAAAAGAGCGAGCTACAAATTATAAAGAAGAATTATGCGCCAGTGCTGACTGGAAATCAAAGACATAATTAAGGCAGAAGAAATTCTGATACAGCAGATCTGAGGTTTTTTTAACAAGTAAAGAGGGGTGTGTGTGTGTGTGCATTTCTAGGTTATTTGTTAGTTAGCTATTTGTTTTTGATGATGTGTGTGCTCCACTCACCACTTGCATGGCTGAGCTTCGGGGTGGGTGTGGCTCAATTAGCAGCTGGCAGGGGGTCTGTCCAAAACTCCTGATTTGAGACTCCACAGCCTGAAGTGGAAATAAAGAGGAGAAAATAAAAACACAGAAAAGAGATGTTAGCCTTTTTCCATTAATTTTGACTCATCCTGCGTCACTGTACCTTAGTTTATTTGTGCATAATGATCACATTCCATCCTACCACATCATTACCTGATAAACAACAATCTAAGATTATTGTGTCTAAATGGAAACAAAACAAAGAGAGGTAAACAAAAGCCTATATAGAAGAGGGGAAAAAACACTCGTGTTCAAGTACACATGTACACACTCTATGTATAAACACACTTTTTCACCATCTGACACACATACACTCTCTAGCTCGCTCACACACACATTTACACTCAAACACCAATCCATCCTCCACAACCACACAGAATCAGAGGAGGGCTGGGCAGGCGGGCTCGTAGGCTTGGTTAGGTGGTGTTAATGAAGAGGTATAGGACCATAAATGTCAGAGTAGACGCCGGCTGAGCAGCCTCTGGACATCATCACACCGCTCACTGTCAGGCCAACTAGCACGAGGCGGAACACACCCACAGCAGAGTGCGAGGCTACGCCAAAGTATCTCAATACTTCAGGCTGTCAAATGATTATTTAGGATTTCAGCAAACACACATTTTTATTGTAGTTATATCCTGAATTGTTTGTCTACAAAATGTTAGAAAATAGGGAAGCTCACAATTTCACTGAGCCCAAGTAGTGACCATTTCTAATAAGTTTAGTCTGATTGTTTTGTCTGAAGGACAATCCAAAAGCCAGAGACATTTACTTATTAATAACAATAATAATAACAGGAATTCTGCAAAAAGAAACAAATCCTCTCATTTCAGACAATGAAATCAGCAAATGTTGCTTGATAAAGACGTGAACAACAAAAAGATGAATAAAAATTGTCAATGCAACATTGATGTTGTTTATCTAAAGAATAAATAAAATAATCATTATGTCATAAGTGCAGTAAAATGCTTTTTTGCTTTAATTACATGTAATGTAGGCACATTTCTTTATTCTAATCAGAAAAAAATCCTTCTTAAAACTGCAAAACTCAGAGAAGTGTCAGTGGAAATGTGTAAAACAACATTAAGCAGACAATCCACCGAGTGAGAAAATCTATCATGTGAGGCAGACACACTATGATGGATAGTTTACAAAAGGGACAAGCAGAAAGAAAATGACCAACACAAAATTGTGACAGAGCCGTCAGTGTGTTGCTGTGACTGGCTGTGTGGGAGTGACAGCTTGTGTGTTCAGGCTGAAGCGTTTGAGTCTGACTTGGCGCAGCCTGAGAATGAGCTCATGGCTGAGGCCTGCATATGGTATTTCCATGAGAAAAAGGTTGGGAAATCAGTCTGCTCATAGCCATTGTCTGAAACTAACCAGAGACCAGAAAAAGGCGCAGAGAAGGAGTGACTGAAACTGTCTATTACAAGGTTTCATCAGTGTCTTTAGGACACAGAATTATATACACAGGTTTTATTTTTTTATCTTAATGTAGACCTACAATAAGATGGCAATAAGATCGTATTGGTATCTCTTAAACAATAAAACTTTCTTTTAAACTTTTATTTATTGACATCTTTTTGTGCAGAATAATAAGCTCAAGTCCTCTTTAAAAACGTCATTAATTCATACTCAGCCCATCAATACAAACACATAATTTGTACTTCTCTTGAGATAAAAACAGAAGGATTATGTGGGCATCTCATGCATTTATTCATGTATACATCAAAAAAGAAAAAAAAACTATAAAATGGATGTGCTGCAGAAACACAAGAAGAGGAGCTATTAGTAAATCCATGTGGTTTGGTACTGATTCAACAGATTGGAAACTTTAAAACTGTCTCCTTGTTAGCGTGAGTGTCTGTGGTTTTGTGTTCAGGCCAAAAGTGCATGTAGTCCATGTTGACCCGAACACATGCGAGCGCGCCAGATCTGACAGCAGATGCTTCCACGATCCAGTTCTGTGTCATGTACATTTATTAACACTGATCTATGCGACTGGATTTAAAGGTTTGTAAACACAGAGCTCTTGCTACTACATGATATAAAAGATCAGAACAACTCAGCACGCAATTCCAATGCTGAACATGACGGAGAATCTTAACATTTTCCATCTCATCCACAGTACGTCTGTTAGTGAGAGGACAACAGTGAATCCTTCAAGGTCAAAGTGGCGCCCTTCACCACTGACTATACTGCCAAGCATTTTGCTTAAGCTAATGTGTGGGAAGACACTCCTCAAAGCCACTCAACCTATCTTCATTAAGTTCACATTTGACATTTATGAGGCTGTGGAACGCTGGAAAGCGGTTGAGTCTAGGTCAGCACGTCTTCTTCCTATATGCCAATGCAATGCTCAGGTGATTATATGAGGGGCCATCCACAAGGCCAATCTCTTTGAGAAGCGCTGGCCCATGTCTGATGAAGGTTTTCTATATTCTATACATTTAAATGGCTCAGATGTCCCAGCCTGCCCTTTGATTTACTCAGCCACTCGACAAGATGGATCTCCATGTAAAACAAGCTGCTTTTATGCAAATCAGCCCAGCAACACTGACTCTCTGAATAGAATGAAAACAATAACTACAACGGCCTTGTATTTCTGATGAGCTGTGTAGCGGGACAGTTTTCATACCTGGATATAAATGTCCATCTTAAAGAAAAATAGATCTAAATTAAATACAGTAGAGGTCACATTGTCCAAAAATAATAAACCAGCAGGCCTTGTGTTTGGTGAGTGACTTTGGCGAGGTGTCAAGGCAGGTTCACTCGCGTGGGCATATTTCCCCTTCTTCTGCCGAATTACGCAAACGCTGTACAATTCAAACGGGGCTCTGTGTTTTGTCGCTGGTGTGAGAGGCTGTGGGATTTTCCATAATCACATGTGAAAGAGGGGAAGCCCTGTACAACGATGAGAAGGCAACACAAGGTGTGTTTCTCTTTATGCACTGAGAGGCAACACAGATGTGCATGCGAACCGTGCACAAGTACACATAGATGAAGCGGTGCACACATTTCTCTTGGGGAGGGGGTGGCAGAGGCAGGACAGGAAGTAATCATGGTTTCGAAAAACACAGCAGTGGTCTCCACAGCAGTCACTAATCTGCGCTGAGATATTCCAAGGTTTCTCCCAGAGCAGAAATGCACACACAAACACTCAACCGTGTGCATTTATGCTGATGAGCACACATAAATATACAAAGGAATACACATGCCAGTGAATGAATGTATATATACATGTGCATGCACAAACACATCAAGGTACGATCCATACAAATCTCTCAAATGTGTGTGTGTGTGTGTGTGTGTGTGTGTGTGTGTGTGTGTGTGTGTGAGGGTAGGTCAGGGCTGGTGGGAGTTAGCGTTTGCCAAACAGCATAGCAGGAATACAAAATCAGCCAACCAAAAATGCAGAACCCTCTAGACCAGTGTACTACCTTTTCCAGCCCAAATCCACACACATAAACGTGCACACATCTGTGACCCATCCCCCTGACGATGAACAGCCCCGGGGCCTGTCTTAATGCGGCCTAGCCTGGCCCAGACCACAGCTTGGGCTGAAACAGTTGTCACTCAGTAATGGCTGGCTCTGGGGACACTTTCAGACCCAAAACCCTCAGTCTCAAAGCTCCTGCAGCACTCCGCCACCCCCAGCGCCCAGCCGTGACGAGGCCCAGGCCTGGAACTCTGTTTCCACCTTCTGCACAGACAGGGCACATTTCCTTCCGCACAAACACAGTTGAAGGAGAGCCTTAGATTAGCTCACGGGGATAACACTGCTTTGGTTTATTTAACTAATTAAAGCGCTCAGACTGAGGGTGTTTTCAGAGGTGAAAGGCAACAGATTTGAATCACAGCATCGGAACAGGAGTGGGAGGAGGAAACAGCAAAGTCTTTTGTCGTCTGTAAGCAGTGGAGCAAACTTTACAGCTTTATGGACATTTTATACACACACATAAGATGATTACATTTACAAATACTCTCAACTACATCAACATCTGTATGTCACTGTCAGTGCCAAATATGCCCTATGTGGTCTTATGGAACATCAATTTGTAGTAATTGTTCAAACACGGTAAGATGGGGAAAATTAAATAAGCAACACCCTATATTTTCTGGAAAACTGCATTTCTTTTTGTAACTACTACTACACAAAATCTAACCAAGCACAAACAAACAGAGAACACTTCAAACACTAATGGGGGGCATCAATCTTCTTAGCACCGGTCTAGTTTATAATACTGTCGCAAACCAAATTTGGTAATGATTTATTGACACTAAAATGTCATACACAGCATAAAAACTAAAGCAAAAATACAATCCATATTTTCAGACACATCCACATTCCTGTAGTCATAAGCAGGGAGATGCTATTTTAATGCCACTCAAATCTCATGCACCTGCCTCTGATGGGTTCCTGTATGTTGGTCAATTTATCAATCCCATTGTTGCTGGAACAGCTTGGCAGAAATAGCGGAGTACCACTGGTCCGGTTTTCTCGTGTGTGTGTGTGTGTTAACCAGAAGAATGGGTAATGGGCTGAGTGTGGAAATGACCGGTGAACCCAGATAATGAATCTGCATGTGTGTGTGTGTGTGGGGGATAAAGGCCAAAGCACATCTGGATGGGAATTAGGGTGAATGAGGTGATAAATCAAGAATCTACCCCTGGTGTCCGTGATGCTCCAGTCACCGAGCATGAAGGGCAGCAGTACAGTGGCTGCTCGGCCACTTGATATGCTCTGAACTCATCTCCATTTTAGACCTGAACACCACGAGGACTCCTGCTTAAAAGCAAATAGCGGTATAATCCAAAGTGGGTCTTATTTTCATATTTTTGTTCTATTATTCCACAAGATGGAAATGCTGCTAAAACAAAGTCAGATGGAGCAAAAAACAAACAGTCAGACAGTAAGATTGGTTTTAAACAAACTTCCACTCTCATCTGTATGGATTATGAGATCATCTGTCTGCCCTCATGTTGCCTTTATTTGCAGCGATGTCACATTTCCAGGTCTCAGCAATTATGTTTTTAAAGCCAATAGAAATAGCTAAAGTAAGTTGTAATAAAAGGGATTTATCCTTGTAAAGAAAGTCTCCAAAAAGCCTTGTTACTATAGTCTGCCAAGAATAAAAATAGAATATGTGCCCCTGTTGGCGCTAAAAAACTTTGATGTCAAAAAGGCTGATGGGAGCAGGGTCAATTGGCCTGCTGCTGGCTAGCTGCCTTCTCCAGCAGATTGGTGAAGTTGTCAGGCTAGTGTTTGGCTGTGGGCACGCTAGCTGTGTTTTTCTTTTCAGTACTGTGTTTTGTGTTGTTGCTTTCGGGCAGGCCAGTCTAACTTGTGTGTGTGCAGCAGTTCAAAGTTGGGGATATGAATAATGAATGAAAGCCAAGGAGGAGGCTTTAAGGCGTTAAAGTGGAACACTTGGTGGAGTGCTTTCAAAAGGTATCACACAAGGGAAAGGCTTTGCTCAGCAATACCTGCCAGTAGACTGTTAGCTTAGCCCCCCCCCACCCATGCCATTCTACAAGCAATTTAACACGGCTAATGGAATCAAAAATCTCCCTCAAACACAGATGCACTGACTGGACATGTGCTTTTACAATAAAGTCAGATTAAGCATCCATTTGAGAGTGCTAATGCTCAAGTGTACTTACTGTAATATGGTGTATTTTCTCATTACTCAGCATGATCCGCCAAGGAAGTTAAATCACAGTGCAGTGCATTAATGCGTATTTAAATGAATATTATGGTACCGTGTAGTAACCTCACCTCTCGGAGCATGGGGTCGTTGATGGAGCTGAGGTTGACAGCGCCTTCATAGGTTAGATAATAGAAAACATTCAGGGCTCTGGTGGCTTCAGGTCCCTGCTGCTTGTAGCCAAAAATCAGATCGATCCACTGGTGGAGCTGGCAGGACACAAACTCGCTCTCCAGAGCCTGCAAATGGAAGTGAGCACAGAGGATTATGAGTATTGTAAACTTCAACAGATGCGCACCATTTACACAGCATACTCTCACCAAATGCTGCTCCCCAAACACGTTCCTCATCCCATTACTGAGCAGCAGTTATCACTAATGCCCCTCAAAGGTGAATTCCACAGAGAAAGCAGAATATCCTGCTAATTGTTCCTGCGACAGAATCTGCCAATGATTTCTATAACGAGCAAAAAGCAGAGTGAATCCATATCTGATCATAAGGGAGCATCAAAACATTAGAGAACTCTTGTAGTTCATTAGGGAGTCATTTCAGCTTCTGTCTTGGTTCTTTTCTCTGCTGGTTGTGAGTGGATAAGAGCACCGTGTTGCTCTTTTGCAGACGTCTCCGCATCGCCATAACGCTGCTTTACAAGCCATTTTCTCTCCTCATTAGTCGGCAAAGCAGGGAAAAAACATTTATGGTTTCCTCATAAAAACAGGCAATTGTGTTAATTTGTGTAAAGCTGTCGGCTCACAAAAGCCCTTTAAACACAACCAAATTAGAATGAGGCAGCCCCTGATTGTCATTGCTGCCTTGTGTCACATTAATTTGTGACAAAACATTAGCCTGTGCTACACTTAAATGGCAATTTATATCATTTAAATTTTTACTGTGGAGACCAGTGCATCCCTCACTTAAATGTGACTTTCTGACAGCTCATTCTGCATCTCATTCCTCCCCACTCTCTTAATTACAACTTTCAATCAGGGAGGAGAGCGCACGTCTAAGAAGGAGAGTGTGAGCGTTTGAGGTATGATGATGTATTCACTGCAGCATTAGTGCCGTCGAAATTTCTGATGCTGTCACAAATCCCATGATCTTGAACTGACGAGAAGCTTAACAACGAAAATATGTCGTGGATAACACAAGAATAGGAATCACATTGTTGGTAGCAAGGGGAAAATGTGAAGAAATAAAGGGTTTTCAGGTTTAATGAGTGGAAACAAGCAAAGATGCTACAAGCAAGAGTTTAGAAAAATGCCAATACATTGTAGTTTGATTTAGCTTTGTACAGAAAGAGCATGGATGTGTGCATTTGGGATATTTAACACATTTAATACAGTATACTTGACATCTTATTGCCTCTGGACATCACAGATCAATGTCCTTTTGACAGTATTCTTCATTATTGTATGGACATTGTACCCACCGTTCTTCATAGATTGTATTAGTCATGTCACTATTTTTTTATGTGATGAAGGTCTGACTGAGATTTCAACTTTCTAATAAATTTGTGTTTCAGAGTCAGGCTGCAGAATGATCATCAAAAACGAATCACCAGAAGCTGGTTGAACATCTGATGAAATTCATCTTGTTTTTTTTACTTACTGAGGTACAGTAACGGAACAATTAGCAAAATATCTCAAAGAATACCCAAACCTTATGTACTAGTCGGTGTGTATTGTAGTGTCTTGTTAAAACACTCTTAAATGTGAGAACTGTTCTGAGAGCTATAGATTTAACAAATCCATCTCCATCTATTCTTCACCTCACTTCAGATTCTCTGTCAGAGGTTTGAACTTTGGTTGCTAATGTTAAAATATAACAATCTTAAAAATGAAGATAAAACGGAACACCTCGAGAGCTGCAGACAGTCTAGACTCCTCTCCCTCTCACTCATCTCACACTTATGTTAGTGTGTTTAAAGGCTTGTGTCACGGGGCTATCCCTTTTATTAATGTTACACTATAAGCACGGGAAACCTTCTTTATTCAAGCTCCCTTTAATAGCAGTCAGAGTGGGGTTCAGTCACGTGTGTGCGAGAGGCAGAGATCAGTTCATTATGCTCTGGGATTGACCTTTGACGGGCCCTGCTCCCCTGTTTCTAAAACTAAAACTGGGACTGATGGGCATTTAATGTGCACTGCAATCAACTGTCAATCAGCATGGGGTAACAAAGAGGAGCCATGTTATTGCAGCTCGCTCTCCAGAGGCCCGCCTTTATGGAAATCACTCGCACGTACCATTTGGACGGGGCGAGACGGAGAATAAGCGAGAATTTGTGCGTGCTGTGTTAGCATTGCAAGTGTATATCTGTTTTTGTATTTGTTTGGTCTGTCAGCGGCTGTCTGACAAGAGCCTCAGCAGCTCTCTTTGACTGAAGCTTATGTGTAGGAATTTAACCTCAGCGGACTGGATCTCAGTGATTCAAAGAATGTTTACCTCTGCCTGTGGGGATACAGTAAAATCCCTTGATCATGGTGCTTCAAAGCCCTCAGATTTGAAAACCTTAAAAAACAGTAGAGTGTTACTGCATCACTCAGACAATAGGGAGATTAGAGAGCAAGAATTCTATTCTGACCTTTTATCTCGATTGAGGATTTTATATCAGAAGCCCTATTCAGAGAAACATCCTGGCATTAACAGAAGAAAAGAACTAGTTCTGGTGATATTCTGTATCATCAGCAAATCAAATGAAAACAACAAACCCACCCATGAGCTGATCCTAATAACAAATATTGCCTGTGCAGACAAGCCTGATACAGCTTCGTCCTCCAAGCCATTAAACTCTGTTGCTATCTAAAAACTATAAAAATCAAATTACTGAGACGTAGCAATGCAGTGGGTGTCACATTTCTTCATTATACTGTAGTTTATTTGCTGCTGTCACTAACACAACAAATTTGCGGCTGACAGTAGTCCCCCACAAACACACTATTTGCTCCTATTTAAGTGCCATTTGGTAATAAGTACTGAGGCCAGCTACTTCAGCAAAGCTTTTGTTCAAAAAAAAAAAACCCCATAACTGCATATTTGTGACTCAACATGCTCAGTGCAATGGAGGAACTCATCGTGTGTTTTTCATAGATGCAAATGTATAGAACAGTGCCAATGGTATTCTGTAATGTTTATAAGCTCACAATACCATACCAAACACAAACAGCAGCATACTGATGTCAATAAAACACAATAAAATATTCCACTTATATCAAGAACACTGCACATGAAGAATTGTAATTTCTCGATGGATAATTAATATAAGTGAAGTACAGAAATTAGGCATGTTCCGATAACCCATTAACAATGCGTCAGCTGAGCAGGTGTGGAAACATTTCCTCATGTGGTGCCACACTGTGGAAACGGTCGAGCAGAAGGTTGGGCCAGATATCGGATTCCTGAGGTGGGATCTGGTGCCACTTCAGGAGAACCAGGCAGGATTATTGATGGGCCAATTAGCAGCCAGTGTGTGTGTCATCCTCATCCACGGGGGACTCTCTGATAATTAATGAATAATTTAGCATGCCTTTATGTAAATGTTGATAGGGGGTAGAAGTCACTGGAATCCCACACGTCTATTGTTACACATTTGACAAAGTACACCTTTGAAGGAAAGGAGGGTCCCCTTTGTTGTGTGCTGTGATTTGCTTCCAATGGCAACATTAATTTGGAAAAACTCTCCTATGTAGAAGAATGATTCGTTTGCCCTAATCATTTTTTCCCATCAACGCCACCATGTATTCGAATGCATATAATTATATACTCTTTTTGAATTGCATGCTTATTTTTCTAGAGTGCCAATCTGCACGGCTGTGATGTGAATTCCAATGGAAATGGATCATAATTAGCAAGTCTAGTCTTTGTGTAAGTCTCACGTTACTATAATTCTTTCCTCTGTGAAACATCTGTAGCTGGAGAGTAGGCTTTAAGTTCATAAAGAAAAACAAAAGCACTCAAAAAGAATGACAGTTTGACTATGTGTCTGTCAATATGTTACTCTTTAGAGGCAGCTACACTCTCAACTGACGACTTAAAGACACACTATCCCAATCTGAGACATCAGACGAGAGACACCAAGTGATTGCAATTAACCAGCTGGTGGACATTAAACTGGGATTACTTTGAGTAGCAAGAAGCAAAACCAAGAATGTCTGATCTTGAATCAGCAACTAGTGCATAGCCTCATCTTAGAATGTTTTTTCTGTATGCAGGTGGGTGATTTATTTTCATCATCTTTTTTTAAAACTTCACTTTGGACTTCTTGCAGTGATTATCCTTCTCTGCTTAAAAGTAAAAGTGTCTGACCATGCTGCAGGTGTGCAGTGGGCCTATCTGTGAAGTTTCTGTACCTTGCTGTGGTTTGTGGTTAGCCTTATGGTCTGGACTGAGCTGGATTTCACTTCAGTCTTAACGAGGTGACAGTGAACGCTTTCCTCCTTCCCTCACTGGTCCTAAAAAACCCTTTTAAGGACTTATGGAGAGCTGTCCGTAAGGATGTTAAAATGTCACTTAACAAATCAATCCACTCATTTGCATCCCAACAGTGATGCAAGTTTACATGTATGTGCACGTACTTGTGTCACCGATGGTGCGGGTGTGTAACTGAATGCACATGTTGTATGCAGAGCGTTGTCAGCAGCAGACTATTTTCTTTTGTATTGATTACGGATGAATAAAGCAAACACTTGTCAGGTCTGCATATACTAAAAGGACTGTTTAAGAACAAGCTGAACAAAACATCCTGAGAGCCGTGTTCAGCATGTGAATGTGTGACAGTGAAACATCATTCATTTTCACTTGTAAAAAGTTGCAATGCTTAACCACAGTTGTGTTTAGTCATGCTGAATTTTTATTGTGTGTTTTATTAAATTAGATTATGGAATCCCATCCAATCCGCGTGTTTCCAAGTACACCAAACATTATCGTCCTTAATGGAAGCCAGCCTATTCGTCTTTACTCAGTACAACTTTATTATCTCCTGTTTCAATTCTCTGTTCTTCTTCCAACTTCAACAGTCCCCTGTAATTTCCCCATCTACTTATTCTCTCACTTTTAGTGCTACTTCTTTCTTTTCCTCCTGCTCTTTCCACCAGTCATCTGATCCTTCGGATCAGCTCCTCTGGAGATGACTTGGCCTGAGGTTGAAAAGCGCTTTGATTAAGGCCTTATTAGCTGGTTGCAAATGAGAAGCCGCTAGTCATTTTGAAGCAGGCAGAAGAAGCCTGTAAACAGCCAGCAGAGCGGGGGCCCTCAACATGGTAGAAGACAGAAAAAAAACCTACGGATGACGTAAGGAATGAGATCCGTAGAGCAGGCATGCACCTAACGAACCATTTCCTTTATTCTCATATTCACACACACCAAGAAAACCCCAGATGGGTTGTGTGTGTGACTTCAGTCCCACCCCCCCCCCCCACCCCCCCTTCCTGCTCAACTAATTAGACAGGTCACAACTGTGAGAGTTCTGGCTATGGTTCAATGGAGGGGCTCGCTGGCAAGTGGAACCCGAAACTCTGACCTTAATTCTCTGCCGCTCTCTCCTCCTATCTTTCCTAATATCTTTGGCTCACTTGAAAAGAAAGAATATCATGTTATGGGCTGAAAAGAAGCAGAATGAACAGTGATTGGGAAAGTATCTTCCAGAAACAAACATGTCACGGTGGATTTGGCCCAATTTACAGCACAGACAAAGGAGTAAACACTACTGATTGAGAGGTAAATGGGTGAAGAAAACAGTGCTGACTCAGAGTCAGAAGGCAAAAATGCTGCGGCTGTTTATTTCTCTTGTAAGCTTTTAGTTAATGTATGACAATAATACTATCATGCAGCACAAAGCACAATAATAATGTGTAAAAATGCAAACCAAGGCTTGTGGCATTGCTTAAAATACATAAATCCTTTAGAAATCCCTTTTGTTGCAAAATATTTTTAAAAATACTTTTTGACTGGCAAGAACCAACAGAAAACCACTAAAATGAGAAAACTGCATTTTCACAACCGTCTCCTTTAATCCCAACGACTGCTAACAAGCACCTGCAGAGAATCTAGCAATCGGTCCACCTACACTCTGAAAGGCTAACAAGCCAGCAAATACATCACCAGGGCCAGGAGACAATAGGATCGAGTGAGCAAAAGCTAAGTCAACAGTCAGAGCTGATTAAACACAGGCCCACTGAAGAAGGCTTCGGCGCTGGATGAGGAAATATTTGGATAGCTGCTGAGAGGAGCACCGTTGTCTTAGATGATTATAGAGTTGGCTGGAGGACCGTTTGAAGGTGTGGAGGCCTCTCAACACAGAGTGGAGGTGATTAGGATGGATGGTTGAGCTGATCAGCTTGAGTGTAGTTAGGGTTATGTGTGTGTGTATGAGTCTGTCTGTGTGCACATTTGTGTGTCTGAAATGAACAAAAACAAAAAGCTAACCACCATTTCTACAAAAAGCTAGAAATCTATAATTTACTTATAATCTGTGGGAAGGGATAAGCAATAGTTCAGTGTTATCATGCGTTATTTTTTAGGGATATATTCTAAATTAATCCCTTAAATGGTTTCACAAATTTCCATTGTTCAAGTTAACAGACAGAAAAAGATAGAATTAAAAAGAATAAGAGTCTACAGCCATAACAACAATTTTGTGAGGCTATATTTAAGTACAGTCATGCTTTGAGTGTCAACATCAGCATGCTAAAATGCTAATATTAAAAATGCTAATATGTCAGCATGTAAGACTGCACAATGGTGATGACAATACCAGTTTTGACTAGAATTCTAAGCACAAATATCTGAACCCAATTTCATTCATTAAATAACTGTTGCCATTGACCTCAAAATCACTAATGCTATCCACGTGGTGACAAGAAAAGTCAGTGTGGTTCATGAATGTCTCCATAGCATTTCAACCAACGCTTATAACAGCGGTCAAGATATATCTGTCTTATGTGGAAAATGTGATTCTGTGTCTGCTTGATTTATTGATTTACTTTTAAATGATGCCGGGGGTGTTTATGCAGCACATTTCAAAACAACCTGGCCTGACTAAGGTGCTGCACATGTTTCCAGCAAAAAAACTAAAATATATGTTTAAAAAAAAAAAAAAAAAAAAAAAAGCAGGACAGGATAAAGACTTGTAAAATCAATTTGGAAAACAAAAGAAACCTAAAAACTGAATATGAGAAAAACTTACAAGATCCATTTCTAAACTAAATTAAATGAGAGTAGCCAAAAAGCCATTAAAAACATGAGCATCTTGAGATTTTTCTTGAACATGTCAATTTGATTTAAAGAGGAAAATTATTCCAAAGCTTTGGAGCTCCGCACCCACTAACCTGTCATGGAACTGTTAAAAGCAGTTGTTATGAGGATCTAAAAGGCCTACAGGTAGACTTGGGCCAAGTATGTTAAAAAAACTATTTCTGTGTTTGCTTCCATTAAAACATATTTGAGATGCGGCAGACAGCAAATATAGCTTTAAATAAAGCTGAGATGCCCAGGAGTCTGAGAGGTAAAAGAGAGACTAAAAGTTAGACCGAAGGAGCGTGAAAACAGAGCGACGCTGCAAAAAGCATCTCAGTAGACTTTGGCAGAAAGGAGTGCAGGAAAAGGGAGAAGGACAACATTAGTGAGTGAGTATGTCAGCAGCAGTAGATCATCCCATTTCTCAGGCTCTCATCAGCCTCCTCTATTGCGTCATTGAAGAGGAGGACGATGGAGAGGAGGGGGAGGCAAAGGAGAAGGGGGGACAGCTCGTAAAACACTGAGCACACAGTAAACATGTCTGCCCTTATGCATGACAATACCCCTACAGTGAGCGCTGGCTGACGTTAGCCAGATAACCCCCCTCCACCCCACGTGCTAGTTCCCATCCAACAACAAGGCTTTCAGTGGAGACACCAGGGGAGTAGATTAGCGCTGGGCTAACATGGTAAACTGTGTTCTGTTACATGAGGCCACGCTGGGCGAGACAACGTTAAGATTTTCACTCACAGGAGTATATCTTAGTGGTTGGCGACCGGTCCTTGCCGTGGTTTACCTCAGCTCACACGTGAGTTTCTATGGGTTTACTGTGAGAATAAGACGTGGAGGCTGGTGGGAACGGCATTATGAGCGTCCCAGCGGGTGTCTGATCAGAGACTGCGGTGCGGATGAGAGGTGAATGTAAACAGCCATGATCTTTGACTTTGTGTAGCTGGTGGTCTGAGCTGGGGAGCTATCGTGTCTGGTGATGTGTCTTGTGGGAAAAAATGTTAGTTTTTTTTTCCAGAGTCCCTTGACAAATTTGCATTATAATAAATATGTTGTATATAAGTGTTTAAGCATTTGCCACTTAAATCATGTTTTCAAATGCCAAAAATTGCATGTACAACACATTCCTATCTTGACTTGACCATAATCTAGTAGGATAATGGACTGTTTTGGCACGATGACGTGGTTTTTCTAAGTGTGAAGGGCTGTCAGCGTATAAAGCTGACAAACTTCAGAGGAGGACTTTCAAAGAGTGCGATAGTGTGAGTGTATGAAGCTGTGAGGGTAAAGGTGATTCGGCTCATATTAATATGACATTTGTCTGTTAGCAGCCATGTAGACATACCTCTGCAGGCACGATTAGTGTGACGTCAACACAATAACAGCTGTAGGGTCAAAATGTGAGATTCTATGAGACAGGCTGGTATCCCTGTTCACTGCAAAAATGATCACTGCATACACATTTTTGTTTTAAATAGGAGTTCATTTAAATTAATCAAAAACAAACATGCTAATCCTACCATTTGAGGCACGGAAGTTTGACAATGAAAGCGTTAAACTGCAAATAAAAGGAAAGACACCAATGATGCACACATAATAATGATGATGGTGAGTTTCTTCATTGTGAAGTAGGTTCCAAACGATCAGCCCTTAGATTGAATTTGTACCTTCGCTGGTCTACAGCTTCATACATGACTACCAGACATCAGCAAGCAGTCATGACTTCGGGTATCATCAACAGAGCTACATACCAGCTGCCACCTGACTGCACGTTCTGCAGCGTGTGACGATAATTTGGATCACAACATATTCACATGTTGGGTAACTCCCTAAGTGCTTGTTGTGGCAGCTTCAGTTGTCACCCCTGCAGGGAGAAGACACTTCCCTGTGGCTCGTCGGTCAGTCATTGTAAACTCCAGCTCCTAGCAAATACACTTTAGCACGCAATGGCTGTGGGTTACAGATGTTTTCAGTTTTGCTGGTTTGTACTGGCATGATGATTTTGCGTTTTCTGCATGAGCAGTTGATGAACCATATTTTGGAACAGAATTTTATGTGCTAGCATCCTGTAAATAAACATTTTGTCCGCAGCACTGAAGTTAATTAGTAATCAAACTGGATTTCAGTTGCACTATTGGGATTCCTAATACGAGCAATAGTGCTGGTCGGATGTTTTTTTATACTCATTGAGAGTAACAACCCTTTCACATAATATAAAGTAATTAGTTCAACTGTTAATATCTTAACAGATAACCGATTGCCACCTTATAGTGCAGTAAGCTGATGCACATATTTAATTTTAGCAGATCATTTTGAGATGTTGCAAGGGAGAAATATTGAAGATGGTCTTGGGTGAATCTAACTCAGAGTGTGTACCACACTTTACTGCGATACCAGTTACATACTGTGCCTGTATCAAAGGCTTTCACAGGAATCAAAGGTGTATGGAAATTCAACAAAATGGTACAACCTTTCTTGCTACAGCTTTTAAACACACAGATATCCAATAAGTTCTGTAATCCAAAGTGCCTTAAGGGTTGTCTGTATTCTTAATTCACTGGGGATCATAAAAGTTAACTTTTGAAGTATTACACGAGTTACACTGGCATCTATCATCCATAAAAAAGAGATGTCTCAGGTATTTCCAGTGAGAGCTGACCACATGTGGTGGGGATGTGTGGTCAACTCTCTCAGCATCAGCTTCTGACCCATCACTCAACTGGCTTAACCCATTCAATGAGAAGAAAGTGTCTCTCTCCTTCTGTGAGGGCAGTTTAGCTGATGTCTCTGTCACGGCTTTGAGTGAGTCGATGCTTTATAAGGGGGAAAAGGCCAAAAGTAATGTGCTGCCCGTCTCTCCCATGTGTGTGGTTTGTAGCTCTGTCAGCAGCACTGCAAGAGCACAGACGACTGAAAGGAACCAAACATGTGAAGTACAGAACAGCAAATGAGCACAGTAGAGTTTGAATGGGTTAGATGGTGACTGGAACCCAAGTTTAATGGAAATAAAACTCATTCTGAGCAGTCTTTGCTCTAAGTAGTTACTGGACAACTCAGTGTATCAAAACAGATACTACTATGCAACTGTTCTGAACTAAATTTAGTAGATTACAATAATTGAAATGTCCAGCATTATTAGATGTTAAATAAATGTTGCTTTTATAACAAAGAAGAAAAGCCATGTTGTATTTTACAGTGTAAACAATGGATTTTTAATGACTTAAGAGATCCTGGAAAAAGCTGTTCACAGCAGTAGGCGGCTACTATAACAGTTTGTGGTTTAGGCTGCTCCATATCAGTAGCTCCAATGAACCCTGGACACATGACAGCTCCGGTAAACACCGATGTGCAGACAAATACACACACAAATTTACACAAGTATACACACACGATCACCTGCTATCACGCTAATGGTTAGCAGACCTGAGAAGTGAGATGTGGTCATATATAGTGGAATGTCAGACGGACTGACAGTGCCCAGAGAAATGTAGTTATCTGGTGGAGGAGGGATCAAGTTCTTAACCTCTCCTTCGACCTCCTGGTAAAAACAACAGCCAGCCCCTGATCTCTGCGGCATGCTGCCTCGAGACCCCAGCGTCTCTGCGTGGATGTGTGTGTGGGTGTGCGATGGACCAGGAAAAAGGGAGTGTTTCTTTACAAGCAAGCTTTTAAGTATGCTGTAGGCACTTCAGTGTAGTGGAGGTGCACGCTTATCTTAAGGTGTAGAGGTGCTCCGTCTCTGGCGAGTCTGTCAAAAATTCAACAATTCTACAGCACATCATGGTTTTAAAGTCGAGCCTTCAGCGTTGTGTAAGCCAGCAGTTGAATATCAAACTGTGTAGACGCACACTTGCAGCTAATCTGTTGCCATGCAACACACGTTTTGCTAAACATTAGTGATGAACTATGACATTTCTAACAGCAGAGCAACATAAACCGCGCTGCAGTTTGATGGAATGTTTATATCTTCTATGTTTTTTTTTTTTTTTTTTTAATTACCAGCCATGCAACTCTCACTCACAACAACAAAAACAAGCTGCCGTTTTGCACAGCAGCACAATCCTTTACTGAGAGAGGCTTTTAATGGCCTTTCCAGATTGGGCCCTAATTAGCTGTTAATCATCTAAAGCTCATAACCAGAGTGGAGACAGCAGGCGTGTGTGCGTTTGGAAGTGTGTGTGCATTTGCATGTGTTTGCGTGTCCTCTCCTGCTGTCTATCCTCATGTTGCGAGGCCATTAGGCGCAGACAAGCTAAAGAGAGCCAAACAGCCCATTAACTCCTTCACTCTTCGTCTCTGCTCTCCAGCATGCTCATCTCTCTCCCAACAGTACCACAGTTGCCAGCTGACACCCTCTAATGCCAGCTATCTGTCATGACCAGAGACCTGTCCACCCACACATCCCTCCCTTTACCTCGTCCGTGGCCCGCTCTCCATACAGTCTGTAACACTATGCGATTGAATCTCTTGAAATGGTCAAATTACCACGATGAAGTGCAATCCAAAACTGACAATGCTAGGTTAAGAGATTAAAACCTCTATAAAAAATGCAATGTAGTGTGTGACCACTAAATGTCAATTCAGGAATCTTACTACCTGAGGCGTCCTGGATTAGCAGGTTACACTGAAACTTGTGTTCATGTGATAATGAAGCTGATATTTGCAAGCCTCTTATGATGAAACCCCCTGTTCTTGTGAGCTTGTTATGGTGTCTGCTGGGCTCAGCTGCACATTGGATCAATATCTCAATTTGCACGAGGCAGAGGAAGAAACTGCAAACTGAAATTTTATTAGCCTGAAAGCAGCAACTAGCAGGGACCTTGTGTGAGTGTAGACCGCTTGGATAAGTCTAAATTGCCTCTGCAGTACTAAATTGGGCACATAGGAAAGGGGCAGAGGAAATTGCAGGAGCAGAAATAGATGAGACTTATACACTTAAACCGGCAATGAAAAGCTGCTTTGTGCTTACAAGAACACAAGGCACATTAATGCACATATTCTAACAAGCAGGTTTCTGCGGTGCTACTGTTTTGACAGATTTGTAGTGTATAAAATAATATTATCCAAATTGTGTATGTTTTTAATGTCAGTATGTTTTAGCTCTGTATATTAAACAAAAACTACTCAGCGGGGCAGTATTAATGAAGGAATTTATGCCCTCTGCAAAATAAGATGGTATGGCTGCAAAAAATGTGAAAAACCTTAGGAAAATGGCAAAATAAATAAACAAATAAATATGAGAGCTGTAATTACACTATCACTACACTAATCACTATCAGTCTGACTATTGGATCAATTTATAGCAAGAATAACATTTAATGGGGTTAAAATAAGAATAAATAATTTTTAAAGAAAGCTAAAAAAGAATCACAAGTTCTGAGAAATGCCTTTAAATTGTGTTACTGTTTGTCTGACCAAGACACAAATGTTTTCAATTTATGATGATATAAAACAGAGACATATTTCATCAATTTTATACTATTAATGCCATTTAAAATGAATTTCTTGTACAACTGATGAAATAACCGTTTCTTCACTACATAGTAAAAGTCAAATATTTGTCAAGTGCATTCCTTATTGATCACAAATAAAGGCAAACCTTCAGTTTCCTCCATGTACAATGCTGTAAAACAAAATGCTGCCATCACTGCCACAACATGCTTCCTCTGATATATCCCACCTTGGCCTAGACCGTGTTGACAGCCAAAAAGAGAGGAGTGTGTGATTAATGATAGTGGCCTCGTCATATCAGCAGGCTGGTTAACAGACCCCAACATAGGACTACACAGGTCACAGAGCACACCCAGCCTCATCAGCACCCATTACTACTGTGGGCACATGTCACACATGAAGCTGCAACTGCTTTTACAGAAAAACTGAAAGCGAATGTGGTCTGTGAAAGACTGAATTCCTTTGCATCATAATCCAAAGTGTGATTTTTGTAATTTTATCCTCTTTATGTACACACACAAAATTATGAATGCTACATATAGCTTGTTTTTTGAGCGATAAGAAGTTTTTAAAGATGAAGGACTAAAAGCGTAAATGAAGTCACAAGAGAAAATGTAAACCCTATCTATGACTTTTTGACCTTCTAGAGCAGAGCAAGGTAATTTGATACAAATGGTTACCTTAGTTTCCCATCTGTGTGTGTGTGTGTTGTATATAGCAGAGAAGAGAACATCTATAATGAAAATATGATGGCAAGTCTGACAACATCCGACATGAATATACACAAAATACTTCTACTTTGGGCTGAGCGGACAGAATGGAGGAGATCAGAAAGGGGATACTGTGTAATTTCTCTCCACAGAAACACTGTTATAATCATACACACACTCACCAGATGTGTGTGAACAGAGTGGTGAGAGCGATGGTGAGGAGGATAGGGATATTAGGTGAGGCAATGTTCAATCACTTTGCCAACAAAGCAATCTGAGAGTCGGAGCATGTCGGAGGAGTGGGAGGATCAGGTAACAGGAAGAACTGAGAGACGGTCAGGAAATAACACTGCCTCTTTGAATTAGCATTTCCAGTTAAGCTCGGAGAAAACTATGACTTCAGTGGGCCTGGGTTATGTGACATACGAGGGAGAAATGTGTATATATTAATGAGTTGGAGACTCCACATTTTACAAAAATAACATGAATTATGACTATACAAAAAGGACAATTTCAACTCAACACATTATTCATGCCTGCAGACTGCAGGATGCCAGAGCTGTCATGGATTCAGTGTATTGTTGATGAACAGGAGCTTGAGCCTGGGCCGCGCACTTGCTGACATCATTTGTGTGTGTTGTATGGTGTTGTGCACTTTTTGTGTGTCTTACCAGTCGATTAATGCGCACAAACTCCTCTGGATTTTTGGCCCAAGGGGGAAGATCCACATCAGAGACTACGGTGCCGTCCTCCATCACGCCCAGGTTGTAACTGTTGGCGTTGACAAACATCTCAGGCAGATAGTAGAACTCTGGGATCAGCTCCTAAATGGGCACGGCACAGAGACATAAGTAAACCCGGTTAATTAGAGCACTACAAACAAAAAGAGATGCCAAGAACACCTTCAACTCAGTCAATGAAAAAAACTGCTGTGAGATGTGCAAACAAGATCCTGAAGGACCCCTCACACATCAGACTTTTAGAATACAAACTTCTACCTTCAGGCAGATGCTACAAATGTAAGAGCAGCTGTTTTAAACTGTCTTTTATTCCCACTTCTATCAGTCTACTCAACAAATAGCAGCTCAGACTGAACTCTTGATGCGTTTACAAGGCCGATCTCTGGATCCCTTCTCTCACTGTACAGGTGTTATGTGGGTCATTCCAGAATTGGAGGACATCTCAGAGGACGTCCCACCCATCAAATTTCAAACAATCCATGTACAAAATACTAAAACATACAGTTGTTGTGTAAATGTACTTGTCCTGAGACCAAATCTTAACTCTTTTAGCACTATAATACTCATTTCCACTCATTTCCTCCCTCTCCCCACACGGCACTCAGTCATTACTGTAATGCATGTAATAGCACCAGAAAGCCCCGTTTCACAGCTTTCAGGGGCAGTTTGAATGATTAAAATTGCACGAAGCAGCGAGGAGTTACAGTAATTTGAATTACACATGTGCTGCGGTGCCACCGGTGATCCCTGTGGTTTTAAAAGAGTTAAAAAAAACTAGGAGAAAAGAATGTTTAAAAATATTTTATAAATACCAAATAAGTCTGGAGTTCCCCCTAAAATGCCATTTTCCTCTTGTCCCACCCCCTGATGACCAAATTGAATCTCAAATAAAAAAGTTAAAATGAATTTTAAATCTCCTTTTTTTGTATTATTTTTTCATTGATGTCTCTTGTAATTGTGGGAACAAGCTATGTCCTCTCTTCTATTTCTCATATTTTCATCACATTGTCAGCCTTGATTGAACGTCTCACTTTACCTCATATTATCAGAATCAGACTAATTCTTTTTTATTGTTTTCCATCAGTCAGTTTGTCCTCTTGGTCAGCAGTAACAGCAGCTAAATATCTAGCTTCTACTGCTGAGAAAAAGATCACATTAGCATGGATTAGCAACCCTGTTACTGTGATTAGAGTAGGGTTAGCAAACAACACAGAAAACATGGAATAAAAATGCTACCATTGATGTGTAAACTGAGCCAATAAAGCCTTTGATAGTTTATTACCTATTATTGATGAATATGTAGCAGAAAATTGTATAAGAGAAGGTTTACTTTTCAAAATTTTTGAAGCCCAAATGTCCTCCAGTTCTGGAATGATCCATGTATCTATTTACACAAAGCGAAATTTGGTACTACAGTACAATATGTACATATGTTCTTAGAGTGTGAATGTATGTGCATGTTTAAGACATATTTTACATATATATGGCTCATTCTGTGCATTGTATACACAAATGCAAAATAGTAATTCTGAGTTTGTGAAAGAAGCTAAGATGATTCTGAAACTATAGAAGGCTGTGAGGAATCGTTGATGGAAATTTGGAAAGATGTGATTGTTAGATCTGAACATGTCAAACAGTATTAAGGAGAGCTTTAGGAGAACAAGACTGAGGATAAAGGTAAAAAAAAAACTGTTGTATGGTTGCTATATAAATTTAGAAGTTTAAGAAATCATTTGTAAATTATGTTTTGTGTGTGTTACAGCAATCAGACAGCGTTGTTCTCTGAATTGTACAATTATGCTCGGAAATTACATGTCAGAACGCTTGCCTTCTGCCTGCCACTGAGAAAGTAAAAAAAAATCTCTGTTTCTTTTTTTAAAAACTATTTTTATGTCTTCATATTCTTTGTTTGTATCCAAGCAGCAGAAAAAAAAAGGTTTTCTTCTGGTTTTCCCCTGTGCCACAATAACAAGGAAGTCGGCCAAATTCTCTCCAAACTATGATGATTTTATTTGGCTTGTCACAAACAACACAACATATTTTCAAACTGCAGGGTAGTGAAGAGAAATACACTTTTGACAGGAGATGTAACCCCATATATTTATGCATTTGTGATTCGTAACAAAGCAGAACTTGCCACAAAAAGGGTAAACATTAAGACAGAGTTTGAGCTTAAAACGCTGTAGTTAAATCAACATTGCCCTGCAGGCTGTTTGTATGTCTTGGAAAATACAAAAAAAATCAGGATACACAATGACTCAGTTCTTGGCTGCTTCATGCAAATAAGAAAAGGAAAGTAGAGCGTGAAATGTATATTGTGTTGACATTAAACTTGATAACATATTGCTCTCCCAGTGTACTGAGGCATACATTATTACACAATGGATGGTTTTACTCTTACATTGAAGTGTAGCATATTTCTGTGAGAACATACTACATAAATATAAGTAAGATGCCTGCAATACTGAATTGTGTGATCTGATTTACCAAATGCTTTAGTTTCAGTATAAACTAATCGATTAATCAGGTTTTGAGATTTGTGATTTCTGTCCGTGAACAAAAATTTTATGACTACAGGTGCTGATCGGTTCGCTTGTGAAAGACAAAAAGATACAAACACGTCGACACTCCGATATCAAATATGAACAGACCACTACTAACATTAACCTCAGATGCCCCAACCAGCTGGCAAACCCTTGATGTTAAAACTTAAAAAACAGGTTCAGACATATAAGCACACATAACAGGATCTTTGAAAACACAAGCGAATATACCTAAATCCTAACATGACTTTTAGCAGATTAGCTGCACAATACATCCACCTTTCATCGTGGGGTGAAAACATCTAATCAAACAAGCAAGCAAACACACAGGTTTAAAACAACACAGCACTTCCTCACTTCTGAAATCTCTTCACTCCACAAAATCTGACCTAAAACTAAAGGTCAACCTCTTAACAAGGCCTCCTGCTCACCCAGGTTCACTGGCTGCAGCCTCCTGTAAATTTGTGCAGGAGGTAGCGGGACGCATGCACACACACAGAGACACACACCAACAAAACCTTGAGGGCTTCACTCCCCAACACTCAAGCCTGCCTGGCATGGACCATTATGTGCAGTGGCCCCTGTGCTCCAGCCTGGTCAGAGGCCAGCCCTTCTGATCCCCAATCCTGTCCTGTCATGGGTCACTGGAAGGGGCTTTGGCCTCTGGGCTCTCCTGCTACACTTCCACTGTTGCTACCTCTAACCCCTCTTCTCTTCTGTCTCCCCCTCTGATGCCTTTGGGCTGAAGCCAGGGGTCAGGGGATTGGGGACGGGAGGTCATTCTAGCGTCACCCAGGCTAGAGACACACTGAATCTAGGTGTTGTAACCTATTATCACCCCTTCTTTACCAGTAGAGTATGAAAACACAGGGGCTTCTTGCCCTCTGGCAGGGACAGAGGGTTGCTATCAATGGCCCCAATGCTAAAGCTAAATGGTGTACTTAGCATACTAAATTGATACATCTCGTCCCTAATTCCCCTATTGCTTAGAACATGAATGGGTGCATCCAAGTGGATAAAGTCGACCGACTTTCATTCAAAATATGCTAAAAATTCAAACTGAACATGGAAACAAAGTGATGTGGTCCAGATTTGCACTTTGTTTTGATCTGAGGTTGAGCTCTCACAGTTTGATCCACACCGACAGGTCTAGACTGAGAGAGCAAACGAGGGCTGTTGTTGGGCTTTCGCAATCAAGCATTGGCCAGCTACACAGTAACACAATCCATATGTTTTATCAGTGCGATGTGAGGGGGGGGTGGTAAACGCAATCAAGCGTCAAAACCCCCAACACCACTGCTGTTCCCCCATGCAGTGACCCAGTGCCAGGAGAGCAAGCAAAAGCCAGCTCTGACAGAGAATGTCTGACTGTAGTTGTAAATGTTTTAGGAGAGCAGTTAAAGAGTGCACTGGGGGTTCGAAGGCCCTCAGTATGAGAATGACCTGTGCTGTTGCAGGGCAGATCCAACAGCTCAGCAGAGTTTGGGGGCCCAATGGGCAGGGATTCAAGTCCATGTTATAGCTGGTTGAATCTGAGACAGACGGCTGGGACAGATGAGGATTAGACTAATGCTTTGATCAGAAGACCAGGAAGCTTTCATTGCTTAGGGACAATGATTGGTAGTGACTGGACATTACTCTTTTGAAACCTTTACTTCTTTGTCTGTAAGAATGCTGGATGGGGCTTTATTCTCCTGCACTGCTCAGACCTGTATCACTCTAAACTTTTAGCTTTTTACTGCAGTGTGTTTTCAAGACGTGTGTGGACAGTACCTTAACATCAGATGTGTCTCTCTGGCAGTTCCTCCAGGCCCTGGACACTGAGGAGAAGGTGCGATCAGCATGATCAAACTTCCCGCCTTGGAAGTTAAGGAATAATGTGGTGAAAGGTTCCTGTAAATTTTAAAAAAAGAGGCTATGAATCTGAACTGAGGAGCCTTCTGCTATAACTGGCAACACCCAGCTGTAATTGCTTGTTCTGCAATAAAATCGTCAAAGTCAAGAGATCAGCACAGTCCTTTGTCAACAGATTTGACCCAGAATCTACTCATTTTGCACAAACAGGAACCCAAACATTAACAAGTGAAATAATAATCACTGGGAGCTACTAAAGTCAATAGACTTGTGCTGCTGATGCATTTCTAATCATGTATAATCTTGTTAAGGCAGATCAATAACTGTCTGTGTGATGCAATAGCCCCCAAATGACATGAACACAATATGCTGCACAGCTATAAACTAATACTGTAGATAGCTAATTAAGTTCAGCCTGCAATGACGTAAGCTTCATTTGTTTCACAAAAAGTGCAGGTTAATCACATTGCATCTCATCATGCAGCTGAAACAGCAAAGCAGGATTACATGCAGCATAAAATCTGAGACATAAGCACAGAATACGCATTTACTGCACAAACACTTTTCATTTAAACCCTGATGTTAAGTTTGATCTTTAAGTGACTGCTCCTGGTAAAGTGGCTTTGGAGTAAGCCAGCTAATGATGTGCAGGGATCAATGAGGTAATTCTACTGGGAGTCACTGAGACAGTGAGCTACTGGGACAATAACAGCAGAAAACTGCACGTTGGAGAAACTTAGTAACCTCCTCCTCCCCTGAGTGCAGTACGGAAAGATTGATGACATCCATTCAACAAAGGTACCAAAAGAGAACACTCTAGTGCAAAATATACACCACATATGCTCCTCAAAAAACAGATCAAAGCACATCTCTGTATCTGTTATTCCTAAAAACAATGAAAGAGTTTGCTTAAGGTGAAGGTCAGGTATTTAATTACACAGTTTCTGCTGTTGTTTTATTAGTGATTGGCAGCAACATGGAGTGTAATAGTTTAAATTTGAGACAGTATCCTTGTGATGCACTATTTAACATACATGTATTCTAAATCTGATATAAACATGTGTTTTTAGCAACAGAAGCCTGATTAAGAATGGATTCAGGACAATATGAAACTCCAAAGCAAGTAATTATGAAATTTTAAATCATTAAAAAAGCGCATGGCGCTGTAAATTACTATGATTTTAAAATGAATGGAAAAAGGGGCATATGCAGAACCAGTGTATGAGTTGTAGCATTTATCATTTAAAGAGGAAATTATCATGTAATTATACGGATGCATGTCAGTATTTTCAGGATATTTATAACAGTGTAATTAAAGTATCAGCTCTGTCTATGCCATTTCTATGCACTGCACTTACGATACGTAGCAGCCACATCAGGGTGAAGCTGGAGGTGGAGTAGTGGGTGCCATAGTGGAACTTTGGCACCTGATCATCCTCCCAGGACTCATATCGGTCAGAAAAGAATGCTGCTCTCTTGGGGTTCAGAGCACCGATGGGCTATGAAGAAATAGGGAAAAAAGAAGAAAAAAAACATACATATATGTTAAATACCGAAAAATAATGTTGACTTCCTTTAGCTACTGTCTGGCATGAAAGCAGAGATAAAGACAAGAAATGACACAGAAACACATGAGTGTGAGAACAAAGGAAAAGCTGGGAGGGAGCACTGAATTTCACCGAGAGCACATTCAGGGAGCACGCTTTGCAGCATTACAGTTGCAAGGCAAATGAAGCTAGGAACCATTGTGCAATTTCAAATGAATATTAGATGATGTTTCCTTTCAGACAGGGATCAATCCTTTCCCACAGAGTGCTTTTTAGAGGCTGTGAAACGGAGCCCCTGCAGCTGTAGTCTGTCAGAGAAAACTAATGTACTCCAATGAAAGAGTGCCTACTAGGAATATCAATAGGAAGGCTGCAGGTTCCTTTAATTTCTACTTTTATTAATCTGTAACTAATACACTGGTCACCGGCCCTATTTGTAGTCTAGAAAAAATGGTTAAGTTGCATTAATTTTCCATCGCTCTCCAAAAACCAATAACCTTATGCTGCACGGCTATTATTTAAATACTCATTTATAGAAATGACTTTCAGGCTGGTTCAATTTTTATTAGTCTTCTGTTGGCTGTGCCTCATTCCCTCACCCCCCCGTCATCTCTCTCTCCCTCACACACATTTATACACACACACACACACACACCGGCGATCAATGGTAATGGAATGATGGCCTTTTGAGGATGAGGGCCTAGTAGGGTGTGGATCAATTGGATCTCTTTCATATCATAGGGTGCCTGTCACAGCGAGACTCATCCAGGGCAAGTCTTTGATATTGATCTGTGCAATGGCTACTGTTTTGTGTGGGTGTAATGGAGCATGCTCGTGTATTTGTGCAGTGGGAGTGATTGTGCAGTTGTGGTCGCATTTTCTGTGTAATGTGTGCACGTTTTTTTGCATTATTTTGTAAATAGTGTTCCTGCGCGTGTACGAAATATGTCGTGCCACTGCACCGCTCAGTTCCGTGTTGACAGTGATACACTGTGGGCTTCCTCAGGGCCACTGGGGTGGGTGAGTACACACGGTGAATTATACATCACACCCATTGGTCTGATTTATAGCCCTAATAACAGTCGGCTCATTAAAAAAAGAAAAGGGAGAGGAGGCATATAAAATAAAAAAAAGACTGGAAGTGCCACAGTGACAGAGAGAGAAAGGGAGAATTGTGTGTGAGTGCATGTGGGGGCTGTTGGTTTGCTCGAGCCCAACATTGTTTACTGCTGTAAATTACTGTGGGGCTGCAGCTCTCGGCTTACAGTAGCTACAACAGAGCGGCGGTGACGGCGCCGTACATCAGAGCAGAACGGCCGGCAGTGTGCTGATGAAACGCCTGCTGACACCCCGCTGCAGATTGGCTTAATACGTTGTGGCGAAAAATAGCGCACTGATGAGCGTTCAGACAAATGAACCAATCTCATAGTTTTAATTAGACCAAAGAGTAGGCTACAGAATGAAAATGTGCCAGAGCTTTGGAGAGGTAAACATGAGAAAATTAACACTGGATTAGTCGTAATCTATTTTTCATCAAGGAGGGAGATGGGGATGGTGTGACAGCCATTTTAAAGCTACAGTTAACTAAAACTAAAGGACAAGTAACAGAGTGGTTTGAAGAGCTCAGTAGTTTCTTTACCTATTTGATGCTAGTGATCACATTCATGTTTAAAATGATTATAGTATTAAAGCATTCAAATATTACAATAGCTCGAAAAATACACTCTGTGGAGAATTGCATAGAGATTTACGATCCTTAAATAAGTAACCAGTAGTAATTTTACAACTTTAAGTGTCCATCAGGACCTGACAGTGTGTAACCAACCTAAAATCTTTAGTTTATCTAAGTTTCCATCAAAATTACCTTCAGTCTGAAAACACAAATATTGAAAAAAAGAGAAAAATACACCCACAAAGAACAATCAGCATCTTCCTGAGGACTATTATAAGAACATTATCCACTGCTACTTTGCTTTTAAAACAATAATGGGCAGCTGGTGATGAAGTATAATGGATTACTGACAATTTGAGCATCACTGGGGCTTTGACTCGTAAATCACAAGAGTGTTTTCAAAAGAGTGTTTATGTATAATGTCCTATTTAAGCAGTGAAAATGGTGTGCAGGGCCTGGGGGATAAACATATGGGCTGCGTATGGCGAGATCAATACACTATTAGCTGATCTGGGTGTGAGCAGCAGGTTATAGCACAAAGGTACAGACAACGCTCAATAAGTCCTTACTATTTCTGCTGCTATGTCAACGTAGACAACATAATAGATTAACAAGTCTTTTAATTGTTTGTTGGGCTTCATTAAAAACTCTAGAGCAGCAGTAGTAAGAATGCTTTTACTTTTTAAGATCGTGCCTTTGCAGATAGAGGATCTAAGCTCTGGAATGAGCTGCTTGAGAAGCTTCAAATGATCAAATCTGTGTTTAAATCACCTCTTAAAACAATTCTTTTAAATCAGTTATCGTGTGAAAATATGTTTATCTTGTGTTTCTGTGAAGCACTTTACAATATTTGTTTTACTGACATCTGCCAATTCATGTTTTTCCTGTAGCTATTTTATAGTTGTTTGTAACACTGGTTTTGAAAGGTGTTGTACAAATAAACTCCATTATTATATTATGTGGAACTGTACAACTAAATGTGTTCTTAAAGCTACTTATATGAAGGACATGTTTTTTTGGAGGGAAATGTGTGACTGAAAATTGAGGTGTGCAAAGGCGTGGAGGAACAAAAAAACAGCAGAGTTACAACACTCGCAGTCAGTTCTAGTGAGTGCTTATCGTGACTACAACGTTATCTCAGGGGTCGGCGTTTGATGTCAGGTTGAGGTTAGAGTTTATGATAAGAAAGTCCCTGGGGTCAGAATGGCTCTGGCAGCGGTGAACATAAATTCTGTGTGGCCTCTGCTGTGCTGGGAATGATGACAGTGTGTGACACACACACACACACACACACACACACACACACACACACACACACACGTTCATGGCAATTTGGCTTCTCAATGTCACTGGAGGCTGCGCAGATGACCTGTTTCTACAAGAGACAAGCACCAACGTGACATAAGAGGGGGATAAGAGAGATGTGGAGGGTGAGAAAGAAAGACAGGGTGACAGGCAAACAGACAAAGGCAAAATACTGAAACAATAGAACAAAAGAAAGAGAAATTAAGCAAGATGGCGAATGGTGAAGCCACGTAAGCAGCACAGAACTAACTGAAGGTCACAAAGCATTAGGTTGCAAAGAAAGGAAACATGATGCAAAAATGATTGTGGGTGCAGAATTGCGTGGTGGGGGTTGATCTAGGGGGGCTGCTTGCCCTTTTCCAGACACTGCAGTCTGACACGGTCCAGTAGTCATACATTGATATCACACGCGTGTCAACGACATGAATAAAACAGATGTAATAAAGATTGGCCCCGCTCCCTCCCCTCCCTCCCTCCCTCTGCTGCTATTCTGTTCTTCAAGACGAAAGGATTGAAGGGACGGCAAATGACGCTGTTCTTCTCAGACTCTGTCCTCCTCTTTCTTTTGCTCTCTGATTGTCTCCGTTTCTCCTCCTTTTACCCAGTTCCCCTTCATTCACTTGGTCCCCGAGGCTGCGAGGCTTGACTGAGCACAGAGGCTGAGCTGTCCAAACTCCATGGCAGTGCAAAGGACAAGAGCAGGAAGCAGAAATGAGCTAAGAAACCAAAGGATGGCAGTGTGCTTGTGTGTTTACATTAGTCTGTGTGTTAGTGGGGCAAGAACAATTGGCACATTTCAGCCTACTGGGCAACATCGAGCCGGATAAACCAAGAAATTATGCAGCCTCATATAGTGGAGGAAATTACACTTGGATGGATAAAAAACAGCAGATAGAGACACAGAGGAGCAGATTGAAGGTGAAAGTGGGATTGGGGAGAACCTAAGGGACAAGGTGTTGACTGCTGGGGTGTTTGAATCTGTATGACAGGACAGTGTGAAAGAATGAAAGTGTGAGAGGATGTTTCACTTGCATTTCATAAACCTTTTTTTTGTGCAGGGCAATATGGTTTCACTGAACAATATTTGGCAGAAAATATTACTATTCACAATGGCTAATGCAGTTTATTAGACTTAAATTACTGTTTGCCTCAGGGATTAGTAATACCAGAATCACTAGTCATAAACTTGTTGCTCAAAATGCAGAATTTCTACAAAATTTCAATAGAATTCAAACTACAATTGCATTGTGCTTCTAAAGAGAGTTTGGTGACATTCAAATACCTGCAGCTAACTAACTACTTGACCAGAACTGGATCAAGAATGAATGAACAAATGTTATTGTACCACTTGGTTTAAGAAGGCTGTATTCACACTGACAAGAGCTCGGCATAAAAGCACAAAACAAAACAAAACTTCAGCCAAACAGCCATTCAACGTCATCCAGTCCAGCACTATACAGCGATAATCAGCCAACTATGAGCAGATTATTTTGTAACATGACCAGCGCAACTCTGTCTCGTAGTATTATGAAGAGCTGTGCGAGTACTTTGTGTGCAGTACATGTTGAAACTCATGGATGTATTGCTCTGACTGGACTTCTTGGCTCATACATCATCATCATCTCACCCACGCCAATTCAGCCTCTCTCCGTTTCTTTTTAGGAATGCAGTGATATTTTTTTGGACAAACTGCAATATTTTCCATTTTGTCTGACTAGATGAGTACCTCAACCTCTGCACCTGAACAAATGCCCTCTAAAATGCATTTCCTCCAATGTATCTCCTGTCCATTAACACATGCTTTTTTGTTTCCATGGCTGATTTATTCAGTCATTTTGCTTCTAGCAGCCTGACAGTCATTCAATCTTCTCACCGTAAAACTAATCCTCTGTCCTCCCACCGCTGCACTGTTCAATCCAACAAGCGGAGCTGGCAAGCTAAGGAATATGTTGTTTTTTTCTTTTTTCACTATTTCTGTGTGTATGTGTGTGTGTGTGTGTGTGTGTGTGTGTAAAAGAGAGGGAGTTAATGTGAGTTAATAATTACATGTCTACTTACAGTATGGGGGAGAATCTTTTAAGCTATTACAGCAGGCTGACTGTGTGTATTTATGTGCCAGGGTGCATCTCAGGGCAGGTTTCATTGTTTTAAGCCCAATCACTTGATGCCTGGAGCTACCAGGGAGTGTTAGTGCACTTCCTGGGGTGTTGTGAAAGGTCAACCCTGATGCAATTATCAACTTATTCTAAAGAAGTAAGACCACTTTTAAACTCGGCCGTAACTTTAAGTCTGAGACATAAATAACCAAAGTGCTAGAGCCACTGAATGAGAAGAATTGCAGCACACCTGTGAAAAGATAGCAATCAGCCACCAGTGACTGAAGAGCTTGTTCACTAAACTATGATCAATTGCAATTACTCGGCAACTAAATAGACTTTTGCAAATGCACACAATGTTTCCTGTGTCTTAACTGCCCCTCCTCATCTCTCTTTGTCCATCCATGCATTAATGTAAAAGAGGAGGAGGAGTAGAGGTGCCTCTAATATGTTACCTTGGACAGATCTCTGAAGTTGCTGGGCAGAGTAAGGTCAAGTTCCGTCGAGTCGTAGTTAGTGATGACCCAGGGAAAGACTGGGTACTGGTTCAGGTCATTAAAGGTGCGACCTGGAGGAAAGAAGCAAAGCAAAGAAAAAGAAAGTGACATATTAATATGAAATATAATATCAAGGACTGACAATAAAAGTTGAGATGATTGCTGGGCAGGTCTGTGTGACACTCGTCCTCACCAGAGATGGTGTTGAGAAACATCAAGTATTCAAAGTTTGATATCTCGCGGTGTTGCCAGCGTTCGGTCATGTTGGATGCCTTGAACAGCTGCTTCGGTGTGGCCAGAGAAATACGTCTATGAAAAGACAAGTGAAAACCTGATATTACAATGACAATGGTTGTAGCCTTCATGCCCAGTGTTGGATTGTACAATGTACCAATCTGCCCAATGTACAGAGTGAAACGGTTCCAAGACAGTCGACACATCACAAGATCAACAGACTACAAAAAGCCCTGGGCTTGATTAGACTTTGCAATGCAAATGTCATTATATGAAAAATCTACTGAACTTACAGTTTTGCTAATTAAGAAGACAAATCTGCAATAAATTGGGTTGAATACACATATTTGTGTGCATGCACACACACGCACACGCACACGCACACGCACACACACACACACACACACACACACACACACACACACACACACACACACACACACACACACACACACACACACACACACACACGGCCTCAGAGCCTGATGTATGCTGTGGGACAAAAACAAATGACCCCCAATCCAATTAAAACAAAGGAAAATGATGGAATTAATCAATGTCAGGGTGCGAGATTGTACTCATTAAGCCCTTCAAAAAAGGGGAAAATATGACTTTCCAAATAGAAATGTACTAAAATATGTCATCAGCAAGCAATAATGTGTATTAAAAAACTTTCTACGTAGGTTTCTATATATTTTTTAACTTCTTTAAATCACACCATAAATAAATAAATAAAGACATTTACAGAGGAGAAAAGAAAGAAAGTGCACAATACTGGCAAAGTCCTTTAAAAGTACAAGGATTATGATAAACCATGATGGCTATATTGATGGATGTGATTTGTGGTTGTGGCTCTATTAATGTGTAACTCTGGACATGAAGTAAATTTGTGCTGTGCTGGCTGTATGAGCTGCCCTGTACAGCTGTCCTCAGGTCAGAGGCAAGGTGGCCAGCAAACTAGCTTGATTAATGAGCGCAGCACTAGCACATACATTCTTTCACCCGAAACCTGTGCGCGTTATACACAAACCCTGGTACAACCACACTGGCTTCTTGCTGTAAGCACTTTCTTACTCACACTGATTGCACAGTACCCCCTGTTATGCTGCCATGTGTTTAAAACTTTGTGTTGCCTAATACTGACAAAACATTTCCCCCCAAAAAACTTGAATCTTCCAAGTCATAAACACATTAACTACCACAAATATTCACAAATCCCACCTGACAGCAACCTCCATAGCTCAGGTTAATGATGACTAAAAAAGAAAAAATAACACACAATGCATGAAATTGAAACAAATCTCTACATGTGGTGATTTATTATTTAAAGTCTCTGGCATCAGTTTGCACTTTTGTATCTATTTTTCCTTCAAAATTTCAGACCGTTGCTCAAGGTTACTTAGCACTATCATACCTTTACCACCACATAATATATATAGGCTGAATTCAAAGTACTGTAACACTTTGATTTTCCTTCATTTCCACAGGATCTCGCACTAACAACACATATGCCAGCAGCTGGTTTCATGATGTGAGGGAGGTTGGGAGAGGAGGTATGCCCTGCAGGCTTACAAGCAACTATTTGCTTCACACTGATGGAAATAAATAAAGAAACTAGACTATGTTCGTGTGAAGCCAATTATGTTTGGGAGGTGAGGACGGAGCAGGAGGGACGGACAGATGAGTGACCAACCCCATGTGAACACGTGAGAGCAGGAAACAGGAAATAAGAACCAGTTTTAGGATATATAATTAACAACGTAGATTTTCTAAAACCCTCCCCTTTTTTAGATGTATTAATGTATGTGAATGGTGAGAATTCAAATTTTAAATGCCACACAAGAGTGAAACTTGATGGCTTACCTGGTGTGTGGAAGGCCAAAGTTCGTGCCCACGCCAACACGAGGAAGACTGTGAACCACCTTCTTTACTGTCGCTGCGTCGGGGAAGTTGAACATGACAGCTGCTGCAGAGAGGCACAGAGAAACATCTCATTTTATCAGGGATTATCTGAAGAGGTAAAAATCTCCAGAATGCCACTCAAGTCTTGACAAGCTTGCCTACTGATTCATTTTTTTTGAAAAAAAGTGTACATATATCCAAGGTGAAAGAGTTAGATATAGGAAATTACGGATGCCTGACTTACTCCTGTTGGCCATGAAGACTTCCAGAGCAGTATTCTGCAGCAGGTAGCGTCTGGAAAAGACGGCCCGGATCTCCGTGAACAGCCATTTTCCATGAAGACCTTCCGTATAGGCGAGAATCTGGAAGGCAGAATAGGAAAAGAGAAACCAAAGACCAGATGGTTGGTGTGGAATTCCAACGGAATACGACCAAAACAAAAAAAAAGGAAATTAAAAAAGAAAGAAACCAGAAAAGGACAGGAGTGATTAGAGGAAAGAGAGAGGAGGGGAAAGAGAAAGAAACAGACAGAAGGCCAGGTTAGTTCATTTTTCACACAGCGATGGCACGTCGGCCTGAACAGCACGATTAATGTCTTATATTGATCAGCCTCAATGAAAAAGAGATTCCTTTAGCAAGAGAATGGGGGCCATTCAGAAGAAAGGAGTGAGGGAAATACTCAGTTCACTAAAAGATAATCTATTTTGATGTTAATAGTGTGATGCGACTGATATGGTAAAGAGGCTATTTTATGCTAAACATCTGATTAAGAGTATTTTCTGTATTTCCACGATGGTAGCTGACACAAAGGTCAGATAATGTTATGTTACCTAGCTCCACATTTTAAAAATGCTTCGATGAACTGAGCTTAATCTGTCCCCATGGAGACTGCAGCGGCTGTCAGAGTGACTTGTTCTGATGGCTGTCACTGGGCCTGACACATCCAGATGCTTAGCCCTGCCCTGGTGATTCGTGCTCCTACTAATCCAGCATTTAGGTTTGCTACTAACCTACTTAGCACTGCTTTGTTAACTAGACTTTTGTTTCACAGTCTGCTTTTAGTTTCAAAGGTATCTGCTGACAGAGGGCGTGCAGGGATATGGTGGAAAGGTAAAAGGGACACTTTAGGTTGTCACACCGAGGTTTAGAGGCGCGTTATTAATCAAAAATATTCAAATATGAGGTAACACGCTAGGCCTAGTGTTAAGCTAAAGGAGCTCATTAAAGGCAGGGGACAGCAGAGGGGACCAGCTGAGGCCTTTAGCTGAGGACAGCTTCTCCCTCACTGCCTCTCAGAGGAATAAGACCTGCCTGCATCACAGACTCACTTCAAAGTCTCTGGAGTTCAATTAAATGTGGATTAGTGGCTTGGAGAAGCTAGCTGGGGCTACATCCGCCATCCTCCAACAGCAGCTTGGGATGACTACACCAGTCAGCCTGTAGCCAACCCCACTGCCACAAACATCATTTTCTATCATTAAGAAAAGCATATCTTTGAAAGACAAAATGTTTGAGGTTGACAAAATCCTAAAGCAAAAACATCACTGATTTATTGATGCATTTCTTCTTTAAATTCTCTGGCAATATGAAAAAAACACTTATTTGATTTCTTGCCAAGACATAGATGAGAAGATAACACACACTCTCAGGTATGTGTGATAAAAATGATGCAATCACCAGCAGCTATCTTAACTTACCAGAAGATTAGAAAAAGAGCAAACAGACTGATGTTTTCACACTTTGGTTTTTGTATGAATTATTATACTATAGGATGCAACATTATCTTTGATCAGCTAAAGAGATGTTTGCAGACTTTGTTTTCCCAAGCATGTATCCCACACAGGAGGACAAATTTGCACAGGTTCAACAAAGCAAAGAAGGAACTGCATGACCCAACAAGAAAATCACTCAGAGAGCGCAGTACTCTGCCAAGGCTGCTCAGTCGTTGTATGATTTCCAATGGATAAGTCCCGATAAGTCCACTGTGGTGGATTTGTAGTTGGATCGCAACCATGTGATCGTCAGGCAGGCAACTGATGTAGCGTTCACTTGTTGTCATAGTCTAGTTGTCATTAGTTACAGTAACGCCATGCCGCTATCTCGTAGTGATACAGAAATCTCTAACAAATACATGGATCCAGACTATAAGCAGCATCACTGCCAAAATCTAATCAGGTGGTCACTGTGTCATTTCTGACATTACCTGAAAATTTCATCTAAATCTGTTAGTCCGTTATTCTTGCAAACAGATAAACAGACAAACGTATGGGAATCGTCATATAACTCCGCCATGTTCCTTGGCGGAGTAACGATGGATAGGAGGTTGGCTTAGTGGTAAAGAAAAGCTTTTAAAAATATGTATAAATAAATTTCCTTGATTCTAAAATTAGCAGACAGATGTGCTAAAATGAGAATGTAACTGAATCCAGTGTATTGGAAATCTTTAAAACATTTAAGACAACATACATACTGTACTGTAATAATGTTCTGACTTTGATCATATCAGGAGACTGAGGAGAAATAAGAATCTGTGATTTTTCCCACTAGTTGAGATGTTTGAATTTAGACGACAAATGGACTCAGACACTTGATCAGTTTTCTACCTTTACAGGTGATCAGGCTGTCATGATAGTCGAAGACCAAATAAATCTTAAAATTGTTCCCATTTTTAAACAGTATCCCTCTTACAATCTGATCAGAAATAGAATTCCTGTGTTCAGGTGTATAATGAGTGAATGCTTGGAGTGTAACCTTTCACCCCCAAAAGAGAGTGGTTGACTCATTTCATCCCCAGGAGTACACTCAGACCTCACAATGGATGTCAAGAAGATGCCCGGTACTGAACTGATGAAGCCGCTGTCTCTGATTCCACAGATAGATATGACAGAAGTGGAGGCAGCCAGATATCATATTTTTCCCCGGACCGATGAATCTCCTGGAAAGCTGTAAATAGCACTCTATGTTCCCAAGATCATTGTCCCTATCGGCAGCGCCCTTTCCCTAGCAGATGAAAAAGCTGAGTGTGTGACAACGAGCATGACAAACTATCCATGCCATAATGCTCTAGCTGTTCTGACCACGTCTGGACAAATTACAGTGGTGTGGAGGTTATTGTCCAAGCTGGAGTTATGGCTGCACCAGCTTCTGCTCTGATATATAGTAATGAAGGAACTGGATAAGTCAGTTTCAAAGAGATGGGAATGCTACAGGAGAATTGAAATCTCAGATGATGAAAGTCTTATATCATATTCATGTGTGATGATCTAAACAAAAAAATATATGGTTTAAAATGATACAATTAGAAATGAAATGGGGGATAAAAATAGGACATTTCCAGAAAAGAGAAATTAATCAGGAGCTTCAACATCATTGACCGGTTTTGTATGAAGAACGGTTTAATGATGCTGCCTTCCAAGTGGAACAATATCCATGGACTCAGGTCTGTTGCATTTTGAGATCAATTTCAAAGCGTCACGCGAGAGGACACAGCCAAACAGAAAACAAAGGAGCTAGCCTTGATTGCAATGCTTTCTCTCAGCCTCTCCCTCCTCCTCCTCCTTCAACCTGTTTGTGCAGCCGGCTGCAGCTCATTTCTGAAGCACTGTCGTTTGTCTCTGTCAGATGCCCAAAAGACTGCAGAATGAAGAGGGACACATGAAGAGGGGCCGGGTGACTGTGGCTACGCTGTGTAACTGCACACACACACACACACACACACACACACACACACACACACACACACACACACACACAAAAACTGACGACACTGAATCTCAGAGACAGTCTGTGCCAGTGAGCCCTCTCCATCATTTTTCCCTTTCACCAAACAGTGTCTGTTCAGAAACACAGGTAAAGTCAAATGCAGGAACATTGTGACACAGATGGAATTTAATTGAAACTGCGCCGGATTAAGGAAGAGTTAAGGGAGCAACAGACCAACTATCAGTAACGTGGTTCAAGATAGATGAGGCTCTCAACTGCCGTCGCTGTCGGCCAGGCTGAGTGCATGTGTGTTTTTGGGCTGATAAGACCCTTGAGTTGAAGAGGAGAGAAGCCACAGCCAATAACCAATGATCCTTATTTGTCATGAAATAAAAAAACGAATTTGAATACCAATCGTACTCTCCTTGTAAAAGAAATGCTTAAAATCGCCCATGAGTGTCTGATGAGTGGTATATGCATATTTGCATGTTCTGTCTAATGTGCTGTGCATCCTTGAAGGAAAGGAGGTGATTGAAGTTCAATTTGTTGCCTGTTATTAAGTATTTCCGCATGGCTGCCTCAGTTAAAGGATAATGGATGAGGGATTTATTATTACCTTTTGGTTAAATGAAGTGGTGTGGGAGATAAGGTGATGAAATTAATGAGCGGGAGGAAGAGAGGTGATCCATCAACATCAAAACTGGAGATGAGGAGCAAGCAATATTGGGAGAACTTGATAGAATCCATAAAAAAAACAAAAAAACCCTGTGGACATACAAATGATGGACTGATGTTGCAGACTCCTCAGACTTGTATTAGCAAAATGCCTTTTCTTATTCACAAGTCACATATACAAAGTAAACCGATGCCTATAGTTACATCTTGCCGTTTGTGACTTTCTCTCACTTGACTGACCGCAGCATCAAGCAATCTGCAATAAACAGAGTTTCAGCGGACCGAGACGCCGACGGCGCTTTTACTGCAGCAGCAAATGACAAAGAAAACGTAGACAAACACAAGCTGACATTTAAGGGTTTTTTTGACACTTTTATCTGGCGCATTCACAAAAAAAAACAAAAAAACAACACACTCATAACACTCTTCTCTCTACTCTCACTGTTCCTCACCCGTATTCTTGTTCACCTCCTCCCCCCACCTCGCTTTAACCCCCACTCTCCCCCACCTCCACTCTGTTCCACACTGGTAAACGAGGCCTTGTCACCCCCCATCAGTAAATGAGTTCATCGGACTAACGAGGAAGCAAAGGGTCCCGACACACTAACAAGGGTCTGTTGGCTGCCTGCGCCTCTGGACCAATCAGGACCCTCATCACCGTTGACACAAAGCCTCCCCGAGCCCTCTGGAGCCAATTAAGACAGATTTTGCTTTTGAGACAGAGTGATAGCGAGAAAAAAATGATAAAGGGAGGGGGGAAGAATGAACTGAGAGTACTGTAGTTGAAATAGGAACAGAGAGATTCACTAGTATATTTACATTTCTATTTTAAAGACTCAATCAAAATTCAATACAGGTAGATGGTCAGGGAGGAGAGGTTTTGGAGGCTGTGCCGAATCATTCAAGAGGAAAACAAGGCTCCCTCACCATAAGAACCTGGAGTCATATGACCTTAAGACAGAGCAGCCACATGATTCTACTTTCACACTCCAGCAGTTGTCCTCAAGCCTTCATCTCTCAGAAAGAGTTTGCTCTGACCAACCGGCAACAACATTACACTATCACTGCTCAGCCATGTGCTGCTGTGGTTTTACAATCCAGGGGAAAATACAGCTGTAAGCAAATAAATATATATATTCACACCTTAGATATGCTTTTCTTTGCTTGCAGCTGTATTTTAAAAGGATATTTTACAGTTACGGAGCCTTAAAAAATATTCACTCGCCTTGAAGGTTGTCCTCTGTATTGCTTCTCAGCATTGAATCATGGTTAATATAATGTGGCTTTTTTGACAAGAATTTACAGACAAAAAGTACTTCATGTCAAAGTGAAAACAGATGTCTACAAAGTAACATTGATTAATTAAAAATAGAAAATGTGAAAGAGATCACTGTATAGATATTAGTCCCTTTTAAAGTGACCTAATTCAACACATATCACACAATAATGAAGCAGAGTCTAGTGAGTGCAGTGAAGATGTCTTAAGTGATTGTCGTATAAAGACACCAGTATCTGGAAGGCTCAGTCTCCAGTGGATCAGTACTCTTGGCTAAACCTAGGTTATTGAAAAGCATAAGTCAGGGGATGGATACAAGAACATTTTCAAGTCACGGAAAATCCCTTGGAGTTAAATCCATTATCAAAAGATAGAAGGAATATGGCACCTGTGTAAATCTGCCTAGAGCAAACTGTCTGTGAAAAAAATAGTGCCTGTGCAAGACATGGACAAGTGAGGGAGGCTACCAAGACACCTATGATTCCTCTGAAGGAGTCAAAAGATCCAGTGGCAGAGACGGGAGAGATGGGTCATACATATCAGTGAAAACTTAAGGAGAGAGTTGCGAGAAGAGAGAAAGCTACCATTGAGCTTTTTTCCATCAGACTACACACCCACTGTAAAGCATGGTGGTGGCAGCATCATGACACGAGGATGCATCTTGGCAGCAGGCCATGGAGGGCTTGTAAAAGTGAAGGGTAAAATAAATGCAGCAATACAGAGGGAAATCCTGGAGGGCAACTTGATGCAATCTACAAGAGAACTACAACTTGAGAGAAAATTTGGTTTCCAGCAAGACAGTGGCCGGAATCATACAACCAAAGCCACACAGAAACAGTTTAAAGACAAGAAGGGGAATGTTTTGGAGATGCCAAGTCACAGCCCAAACCTCAATTTAATTCAGAATTTGTGGCTTGACTGGAAAAGGCATACTGACTCACAGTCCCTGTGTAAGCAGCAGTTTTGCAAAGATAAATGGGGTAAAATTGCAGTGTCCCAATATGCAAGACCGGTTGAGCCCTATACAAATAATGCTGTAATTGTGGCCAAATGTGGATCTATTAAATACTGACCTAAAGGGGAGGTGGGGGGTGGGTGTCATGGGCACTGCTTTTATATATGTTCCTCGAGACTCCGCTGGTTGCCTGACAACCTCAAAGTGATGACAAGACTTCAGGAAACAACTGTGCCCGACCTAGAAGTAATCCCACAGTGGATCCTGCAGTAGAACCACATCTTCATAATTTTACCCTTTGTTTTCTGTAGAATTAAACATAACATATAACATATTATATGTTATATGCGCCACTGGTAGGCTGATTGTGTAACCTTTGAATAGAGCCAGATCAACAATTTGCACTTTAAGCTAGGCTAATCGGCTCCAAGCGTTCGTTTCATATTTACCCAAGATATATTAAATTGGTATCAATCGTGAGTCTTGACAGGATGGGCCATAAAAATATTTCCCAGAACATTTTCCACATGTCCATTTCAGCAGTTTTAACAGGTACATTTGTACTTTGATAAACAAAAAATATACTATCCATTATATTATACAGAGTTTATTTATGAGAAAGAAAAGACTCAATACACTCAATATTGGACACATTCTTCAATACAAGTAGCGAGGAAAATTTGCGTCCACCAGTGACTGACAGGCTCAATTGTTCTACCGTCATGTAACTAATTCAAGATGTAATCACTGGTCACACATAAAGCTCCATTTGCCTTGAGGGAAGTAAAACAAACTACAAGGTCAAAAAAAATAAACACATCTATGAAGCTGCGCTGGAGTGTGAGAGAATTAAAGCAAAATAAACAAGCCCAGCTTGCAGCAAGTGTAGGGTTATGAAGCCTAAGGGCTCAGCGTATTCAGCCCCAAACGTCACCCAGCAAGAGTTTGCACTCTCCGTAGAAAGCCCCCTTTGAAAAGATCTTTGGGGCCACTTAGTCTGAATTTAGCCTAATAAGGATTAAACCCCTTTTTGAGCCTTTTCACTGTTTGCTAACAGGTTAGCCTTTTTTTCTTTTCTTTCCTTGGCTGCTTAGCCTTTTTGAAGTGAGGACAAAAAAAAAGTCTTGTGTGGATTTAGGGAAATGCTGCCACGGTCTTGGGGTTAATTGGCAGTGAAGTGAAGACTTCAGTACATTATCTCATTAAACATTCAGCCTTCGGCATAAGCTATGAGGACAAAAGCCTTGGAGGGGCCCTAACACATAATGAGACACCAAAGTGGCAAACTATTAACAAACACTAATGGTGACCTTAGTAAGTAAGACACCATTGCAGATTTTCTTTAACACAAGAGTGTTAGATATTTTATTCAATTACACAGAGATATTCTACCGGAATGGTAAATGATATAAAATAACATCATTGTTTATTTTCTAAATATTCAAGATCAGCGCTTCCTTTTTATCCCATCACAGCTTGGACTGGGGCCACAAATGGCAGTGCTGGTGGCTCAAAGGTGAAGGGGAACAAAGAATGGATAAGGCTACATAACTGAAGGGAAGAGGGGTGTGAAATGCAGCAGACATCCACAAACTGACAAGATCCTCTCTGCTGTCTTTGCATTAGCATGGCACTTATTCAAATTCGACATTCAACTTTTATTGAAGTTTTGATCTAACTTGATTTTTTTGGACAGTTCATATATAATAATGTAGATGCACATAGCCTCCTTAGAACTACAGTTAACTTAATTTTACTTAATATTACAGCAACAAAACCTTACAAGATCAAATATAATTTAAAAACAAAACAAAAATAAGGTTTGCATAGGGATATAGTGCATACATATACCTTAGATACAAGTAGCTAGATATAAGGCCTTCGTGCTATTGCTAAGAACCTGTTGAGATTGGAATGAAAGAGCTTAAAGTCATTCCTTGATTTGTCAAGCTCATCAGTAAACACTGGCACATAAGGAAAAGGTGAAAAAGAATGTATATGCTTTTCAGCCATATTCTGAAAATCAAGAAGACAGCTTAGAGCCGGCACAGAAGCACAAGAGCTGTTTAAGACTCAACGCTATTGGCCCTCCGCTCTCCCATAAGCTGCCACAGCAAACATCAGACAGGTTAAGATCGCTGACCGGCTCCTATCGCATTCTCCCCGCTTTCCTTCACTCTCCCATTTTGCCATTTAGTGACGGACAGGCTTTTTTCGGGGTCGGTGTGAGGCTTCGCTGAAGTAAATTCTTTTCTAATCCGGCTATTGTCACCAGCTTAAGTGGGTGTGGGGTGAAAAGTACACCCCTCTTGGTGAATTTGGGGCTGGATGTCCGAAGCGAAAATAGAGGGACAGAATGGGACTTTTATAAAGAAAAGGCTGTGGAGACTTTAGAGAATTTGAAGGTGACTCAATTGGAGCTACAGGTTTATCGACGGCAAGCATTTTGAGATACAGCTGTTATGATATGGATTTATATAATAAGCATCTTCACTTAGGGGTTCTTAAAGTGGACCTCTGTTGCCTACATGGTTGGGTTGGGGTCATCCCATCACAGACTAAGGCTTTAAGCTGTGGTATTGACACATCGTACCCTTGTTAAGCAAACAGAAATTGTTTATTTATGTATCTACAGACAGCACCATTAGTTTGATTTTCGAGTAATAGTTGGGTCACATGACAAATAAATTCCAATATGTGTTCGTTTTGTAGGTCTTTTTCGGTCTCCACGAAATCTTATGGAAAATATTTGTCTTTTAAACTGCTACATGCTACACAATGTTAACTAGCTAATCAATACATCATCTGTTTGTGGTTTGCTGCTGGCCCAGTAGGTTTGCAAGAGATTCATTTGTTAAAAATGAATGCTTGGTTCGTCTATAAATGGTGGAGATGAGAGCAGTAAGGCTGAAGCAAACTAGTCAATTGTATAACTGTGGGTGGTAAGACGCTACAACGGTGCATAAGTTGAGTAAACCTGCAGATTTAATAATAATTAGTGGTGTGTTGGCTACTTAGAGTGCCCTGTTCCACATTACACACATTGATCATTGTTAATCAAAACATAGCAAGTAGTGGACCTTTAAAGAAAATGAATTAGTTATAGATAGAAGTCCATACATTTACTATTTAATTTCACTTTGGCACCGTATTTTATTTTGCTATACAGATTGAATATGATTACTGGAGTGAAACTAATCTTACATCTGCCATAAAACAAATGAAAGTGAAAATCCGTGGTGCAAGAAAAAGATATGCATCGTGTTCATGTATTGAGATGGTAAGTTAATAGGATGAATGGCAATAAGCAAAACTTATTTATCATTTGATTTGGTTTTATATCATTAAATACTTTCTGTGTATTAAAACTGTTGGATATTTATGCTGCCTCTTGCAGTCTTGCTTCTACAGAGCTGGAGTAACGCTCTGCTGTGCTGATGTTTGCTGGAAAGGAGCCTTGGATGAGTAAGTAATCTCCAGAATGTCCCCATGGTTGTGCCATTTAAACCCAGACTGGATGGATCATTAACCATAATGGCAATGGCAGCGCCAGAACTCAGTAACATTCTGCTCTCTGGCACATGAGATGTCTTCACACAGACTACACATCAATATTATCAGCGTACCTTATATAAACAAACACAGCTAGTTAGAATTATTCTTGATTTCTTTCGAGAAATTAACAATAAGAAAACATTACGTCCCAGTCAAGTTATTTTGCATTTGCATTTATATGGCAGAGATACAGATAAAAGGAAGCTCAACAACACATTTTTTTACTCGGACTCTATGACATATGGATCTAGTTTTATAATTGGAAATGCAGCATAGAACTCTCCAACAAAACAAGAGCACATTTACAATTCCAATTTCTAATATGCTGGGCTGGACATCGATCTTTCAATCGGAGCGGCGTGTCTCTCTGACCTCAGCTGAATAACAGAGGCTTGTGAGAACAGCAGGTACACAGGTGCTGATTGTAATATCAGTGGCCTACCAGGCAGACTGGCATCCATAAACAGCCCTATCCATCAGGCTGGTGCGTTGCCTTTGACACGTGTGTCAGCGGCAGACGAAGGGAATAAATGATGGAGAGAGGGGATCAATCAAAGGAAGGGAGGGGAGGCACCTGCCCCCTGACTGGCCCAGTCAGGCCCAGAGATGGAGCATGATGGACGGGGTAGGCTCAGGTGCAAAGAGGGGGCGGCAGCTCTTTGTCTGGAGATGCTGGGTTAAGTGTGAGCCAGGTCTTGGCCACAGCGGTCTGTGGTTGCATTAAGGTCCAAAGTCAGGTCACAAACTGGGGTCTAGGGAGAGGCTGAGCATGTTTGTTTGTGAGAAGAGAAGGGGGTTGAGTGTATGTGAAGGGAACGCAATTGGAAGAGGGATATTAGTCATCATTAGGCGGTGAGATGAGACTGTGTCTAATGGTTCCTTATGTGATTACCAATGTGGCAATCGTCTTCCCCTGACCTGTCCTACCTGGTTACTGCCCGATTCATCAGCCTTCTTTCCTCTGGAGTCATCTTGTTGCAAGTAATAAAAATAATTTAAATATCTCGTAAGTAAACTGAGCATGTGATTGAACAGCATATTAAAGGAAAAACTAAAGAGTGCCAGTATCCTGCAGTTTCAACTGGATGGATGTTGAAGAATGTTGTAAGAAAATTAGCAGTCTATGAGCAATGATAGCTAGCAGCCCCGTAAAGATGTGTATAGGAAAAACTGTGCTCTGAGTTAAATGCTAAAGTCAGCCTGCTGACACCAAATGTTATGGCAATCCACCCAATACTTGTTAGATTTCACCAAAACCAAAGAAGCCTACTCGCAACAATGAATGTCGAAACAAGTATAAGGAAACAGCTGATTGGACATTTCAGTGTGGACTAAAGTGGTGAGCCAATGGTTCAACCAACAGCAATAACAAAAACGTCTTGACTTCTGCTCCTCCTTGTAATTGGTTTGCATAGTCAGACAAGGGCCATAATCCAGAAGATGATAAATATGAGTGTAACAGATCCAAAAAGGTCAGTATCACAGGTTCTCTAAAGTCACAATATGACGTCCATCATTAACGAGTCTTCTTCCATCACCCTTAAACACTTCACACTTGGCCAGAGGACTGCTGACCTCATCCCTACAGAATGACTTAATCCTCACTGACTGAAACTCCCTCATACAAGTGGAGTGAAATAAGAGTGAATATATCACCACAGTCTATGCGGTTTGAGACTACGACTGTCTGCATCTGGGGTGAGAGAGACAAATACAGAGATATAAGAAGGTAACAAGACGTCACTGCTCTACTGTTGAACAGAAATACACTTCAGGAGACTTTAAACCTTCACTTGGCCTTATCTCCGCTAATTGGTCCAAATCATTTCTAATTGTTCACACATGACTTTATGTTGAGCAGCTCCCAAAGCCTGGACAGTAACCTGACATAAGGAGCAGTATGATAATAATTACATGTCCTGATGACTGAACGGGCCAAAGTGGGCCACAGGGGGAACAATGCTTGAGATTAAACTGACCCAAGATTTTGAGGATTCGATGACAAGGAAAATCCAAAAGGAACTCATAGCGGCTGTGATGCTAACAAGCCTGTCTCTGGTAAGGAATCCTTTCATGTCTTCCAGGTACTGTAATTACTGTACCTAGAAAGCAAGGAGGGAAAAAGAGTGAAGCAAAGACGGGAAAGAAAGAAGGTCATCCGAACCCATCATTATACTAGTTGTTGCCGTGGTGTGGCTGAGCGATTTATTGACCATTTCGGGATGCACTCCGTCACAGTGGACGGATAGAGTGGAACGGCATGAAGGAGAGATGGAGGGAGGGAACTCGGGATGGAAGGAGGTCAATATGAATGAGTGAGAGTGAGAGGATCCGTTTCCTTGGCCTCATTGATAATGACATACCTGCTTGGGCTGTCCGTTAGTCCTATAGCACACACTACTTAGGCTCTAACTGGAAAATCAATAGGCTCCTCTCTGAGACCTCTGGCTGCCATGGCTCTTCGTGATTGGCAGCTCCAGCCGAAGGTCGTCCCTGGCGACCACGAGGGTTTGGCGGAGCGAGCAGCGGGAGGGGGGTGCGGTCCCAGCAGCTTGACACTTTAGGGAGAGCTTAACGAGATGGGACCGGTTGCTACATAACACCAGGGTGGTTTTCTTTGACCGAGTGACCATCCATTCAGGCACTCGAGCAAACCCTGGGTAGCCGTCACCACCCCACTAATTAGAGTTACTAATGTCCTCTCTGGGGATTTTATCATTGCATAGTCCAAGGTTGGACACTGACCTTTAGGACAAATTTATTGGCATTCTTTTAAAATGTGCCTCCATCTGGCTTTAGGCAGAAACTTTTGTCGACATGATTGAAGAATAATTGCACAGTTAAACTTGCATTGGCTGTGTTTAGTTTTCATAAATTCACAGACATATTTTTTGCACTACAATCAATGTTTGAATACAAACAAGCTCCGGAGGTCATATGAGGCACAAATAGCATGTCAGCCTCAATCTGTAGTTTTGAATTTTTTTTTCTCATGTAAAACTTCAACTCATTTCTCAGGATTTATTACTTAATATATGTTTCCGATGTGTAGCCACGGCTTTTACTCCACCCTCATCAATATTTTCCCTGTTTACATTTTTTTACAGCTGCGAGGAGCTTATTCATTTCTGGTGTGTGGTGGACTACGTTGATCAAAACTACACACAAAATGTGACTTAAATGTGTGTGGCAGCATTTATAAGTGCACATTTTTCATATTTCCAGTGTGAACACACTGCATCCTCAGGCACAGAATAAACAAATCGTTTACTATCAGGACATTGAGATAGTCTGTAATACACTCAAATTGCACTAGGGACCTGAGGGAGGGCTACAAATATCCTCCAATCAGCTTTTTGCAAATACTTCTTTTATCCAATCAGCTGGGAGCAGAACGAATTTCACTTCCTCATGCAATATTAGCAGTCTCCAGGAGCGGCTCTGCAACAATAACTCTGCATGCAATATTGATGGCTTGTGTCTAAACACAGAGAGGGTGGTGCCAAACACACACATACACAGACAAACACACATCTGCTCAGTGACTTCATCAGCTCTGCTATCTGCCAAGCAGATGCACAGGCCTTCCAGGCAATTAGCTGCCTGCGATGATTTTCTTTGAGCCCTCTGTGGAACTAGCAGCTGGGTCCATCCGGGTATGGGAGACGGCAGCAAAATGTGTGAACAACAGCATCAAAAATTCACTCCCTCGGTTCACATGTGCACAGATGTTAGTCTATGTGTATATGTGCATGTCTGTGTGTGTCGTGTGTGTCTGCACCTATCATGTTTCCAGACAAATGACGAGGGAAAAAGAACATAATCCTAAAAAGCCACAGGAAAACATGTCCCTCTCTTATCGCTCGCTTTAAAAGTACAAAGCAAGGAGCATGACTGTGCTACCTGGCTGTCAATTAGGAAGTATTATATGATACTGCTGCTGTGTTTTTGTTGTATGTAGTAATTCAACATTGAAGATTCAACAGGTAGATGAAAATTTTATATTACTATTAACATGTTATGACATTCATTACACAACATCCTCAAATGTTAAAAAGACTGATTGTGGCTTTGAGGTTGTTAACTGTAAACTAAATTATAACAATTGTGCAGCATACACAATCTGGATGGAAAGGAAAGGCAGAAGAAGAATAAAGCTGTGAAAATAAGAAGCAAGAGCAAGGACAGAAGAGAAGAGGGAAAAAAAGCAGCATTGAGGTTACTCATCAGCTGGCAGAGATTTGCACATCCACGGACACTTTGTGCTCACGAGGGATCACTGTGGAGTCATACAGACTTAGATCAAAGGGCTCTTTTCTCCAGACAATATAAACCAGGGAGGAAACTTTTCAGGAACCACAGATAATTCTCAGTGTTTTCAAGAGATACAGAGAGTGGAAGAATGAGTGAGTGGCAAGCCTTTATAATCAGATTCATACATACTCTTACAAGGACACTGGAAAATGGGTGGAAAAAAGAAATAAAAGCAGAATTGACAAAACTAAAACTGCTAAAAACTCTGCTCCGAGCATTGACCCTGCTTCTGTTTTCCAAATCAAAACTGTATGCATACTGAAATGTAAATAAAGACAAGGTAAATACTCCTGTTCTGAGATATGGCTGACTGTTCCTCATCAACCACCAAAAGAGATGTTACAAAATCCAACCCACTGTGTCCATTTAACGTTACGAGAAAAAAATGAACACAGTTGCTCCGAAAAATGTGGTTTGCAAAGTGGGCCAGAATGGATTCATAATGTCTATGAAAGTGTGACTTCACGTCGCCATATATTTCATTAAGCTACAGTTAGCATGTCCTTCATAATATTTGGACACTTGCTCTCCAAGTAGCGTCGATTAATCTCCCCGAAGTTGCGAGCCTGATAATAAACAGCCATCTCGAAATCAAACACTCACACATTTTTTCCTCACTTATTTCATCTTTTTCGAAATTCCATAGCCACATTAGGAAAAAGACCACAGTTTAGTCTCAGTTTAGCAATTTTTAAATATTATTTCACAATAAATCAAGGTTCTTAAGCCAAATGGTGTTTGTCTTGTCACAGTCTCTCTGGATATTCTGGTGGTTGAATATCTAAATGGATGATTGTGCTCGTTTAGCAGCATGTGCATCAAAATCAAATGTCATGACAACAGCAATGTCTGCTTTTGAATATTTCCTGGTGAGGACGAATTAATCTGACACTAAACCTCTCCACTGAGACAAAAGTTAATATATTCCACATGGCAAAGTCATAATTAATAACAAAAAACTGCACACGACATTTAATCGTGTAGTAAAATTAAATAATGTGTTTGGCCTGCACTAAAACAAATATGCCAAAGCACAATGGTTTTTGAACATAGTTTATTTGCAACATTGATGTGAGCTCAAATATTAACAGCCTTTTTTCCACAATAAACTGAAAAACAAATTCTACAAATTTAACTGCAACTCATTTAACACTCCTTAAAACTTCATCTGTACTTGTGGAAAAGGCTGAATGATGAAGTCCAGAAGATGTGGCAACTATGAAGGAGGAACTCATTAATCTTCGCCTTTTTTGAAATGTTTGCAGCTTATTTCATAACCTTTTGCATAGTTGGCTACTTCCTATCAGTGAACTGGCTTCTGGAAATCATTACTGAATCAATATTCTGCCTTATCTAAAATTTCGTTTTTTATGGAGTGTCAAAGTTCCATGCGTGGCCGTGGTTTCTTTGTTTGTTTTTTGTACGTTCTATTTGCAGTAAAACGTATGAACAGCCTTGTTTTCTTATTTTCTAGTCTTTGAAATAAAGTTCTGCTGCCCATGCAAGAAGCAGCTTATGGCAGGTTGCAGAGAAAACACACTGACAATTTTCCACTCTGCAGGCAGCTACAGTAGGCCTCGTTGTCTCCGACATTACTACATTAAACGCATTTGAGAAACAACAGAGACAAATGATGCTCTCTGATCATTACTGGAATTCAATTTTTCACAATAATTTTATAATATTACACAGTCATCTGTATAATTTATTCCCGAGGTTCTGTTAAAAGTATAGAATGCCTTGCATTTAAAAAATTTATTTAATTCCATTGCAAAAATCTTAAAATAGAGATTTCAAAGTTGCAGAAAACGTTCAGTTAAATCAGTTTTACAACAACAATCGCGACCTCATGACAGCGGAGGTGACAGGCTGCAACAACACTGGGACGAAATATTACAAGTGGCTTTTACTGCAGGATTTTTATGAAAAAAAAAAATACCACCAAGCTTACATGTTTAAATATGTATCATCCCCGGGCCCGTGTCCGTGGGAGGACCAACATGAAGTCTGGGTGACAAGGCGACTTCAATTACAGGACCCCTGGTTAAATTATTCAGCATGGACAAGGTTCATGGTGATAAAGCCACGGGCAAATTAACGGGTGTGTGTGAGGGGAAGCCGCGGACACACGTCAGATATGTGACTCAATACTGTGGAAATAACACCAAAGTGTTCAATAAAAAATCAAAACGATTGATTAGTTAAAAGGCTTATCGGGTAGAAAAAACGCCAATCCGTCTAATTATTATACAAGTCCATATCTTCTGAGAGTAAACTGCAGGTGCACTGGACACGTTTGCTATTTTACGCACACATTAATAAAACAATATCCAACGGCAAAAAATGTTTATAGATTAAAGAGACAATTACGCACGAATACGATAAAAAAAAAAAACAGAATTGCTTGATTCTAAATAAAAGTGAATTTAATTTGATTCCATTTGAAGAGGGTGGAAAACGCACCGCATAGATACAGCTTTATTTATTCGGCTTCAATTTAATTTACAAAAAGTGATACCAGTTGATCATACCTGGTGTTAGACGTGTAATCAAATAACACTTAAATCCGCAAAAACAGACGCACAAGCTTTAAAGATGAAGCCAACGCGGATCACGAGTTTCTACGATCAAAGTACACGCGCAGCACCAGCCGTGGATGAGGAGAAATAAAACTTGCTGTGGAGCAGGAAAAAACATGACGGAGCCTTACACGCCGAGGTGAAATAAAAAGAATTTTAAAAAAATACCCAGATAAACAGCGAGAGAATTGTGTGCAGAACACACGCAGCTCTAAAGTTTAAGACCGCCACTTAAAATCTCAATCCTCTAAACGCGCGGTGCGTAAAGAGCAGGGCTCGTCTTTAGGGGGGTAAACAGTGTTTTACTGCTGGCTCGGAGAGTGTTCGCCGGTATTTTCCCGTATAGACGTAAAGGTTTGTGTTTTCCTGTGTGGACCTGGGAGCAGCGGACAGCACCGTGCGTCCAGATGCTGCTAAGGCGGACTGGAGCTCTCCTGAAGGACCGTGCGACTGCGGTCGCTCTGATTGGCTGCGCGCACTGACAGCTCCGCACATGATTGCAGGAGGAGAAGCCCGACCCCCTTTCACTCTTCTAAAGGAACCATTCATAAAGTACACAAATCCTGCTCAAAGCTGAGTGTGGACGAAAAGTGCGCGGGAGGCGCAGAGGACAGAATAACAGCGAGAGGAGATGAGCGGCCGCAGACGCTGTTTTAGGCTTTAAGGACGCGGATGGTAACACCGCCACCTGAATATGACTCTACTGAGCTCCACTGGAAGTGCTCATGACTTGGACTGATATTTAGCAGGCTATTGCGTTGTATCCCTATCCGTTTCCTCCTCCTCGCACTGACGTCCATCCGCTGCAAGAGCAAGAAATAAAAAAAAAAAAAAAAAACTTTGATTACACATTTTTCCTGCACGGGGAAGCATTTTGCCTCTGGCGTTACCGGTAAGCATTGGATCCGTCAACTTATTGCGACTCTCCGGTGTACAGCCCGGACCTCTGCCCCAACATGATTGCGACGCAGGCAAAGCTGGTTTACCAGCTAAACAAATATTACAACGAGAGATGTCAAGCGCGCAAAGCGGCCATTGCGAAGACTATAAGGGAGGTTTGTAAAGTGGTGTCGGATGTCCTGAAGGAGGTGGAAGTGCAGGAGCCCCGGTTTATCAGCTCCCTCAGTGAGATAGATGCGCGCTATGAGGGGATGGAGGTCATCTCCCCCAATGAGTTCGAGGTGGTGCTCTACCTCAACCAGATGGGGGTGTTCAACTTTGTGGATGACGGATCCCTGCCCGGCTGTGCGGTGCTGAAGCTGAGCGATGGCCGTAAAAGGAGCATGTCGCTGTGGGTCGAGTTCATCACCGCCTCGGGCTACCTATCAGCCAGGAAGATCCGCTCGAGGTTTCAGACTCTGGTGGCGCAGGCCGTGGATAAATGCAGCTACCGCGACGTGGTAAAGATGGTAGCCGACACCAGCGAGGTCAAACTACGGATCAGGGAGAGGTACGTGGTGCAGATCACTCCCGCCTTCAAGTGCACTGGGATTTGGCCTAGAAGTGCAGCCCAGTGGCCCATGCCCCACATCCCCTGGCCCGGGCCGAACCGGGTGGCAGAAGTCAAAGCCGAAGGGTTCAACCTCCTCTCCAAAGAGTGCTACTCGTTGACGGGGAAGCAGAGCTCAGCGGAGAGCGACGCCTGGGTGCTGCAGTTCAGCGAGGCCGAGAACAGGCTGCTGATGGCCGGCTGCAGGAAGAAGTGTCTGTCCACCCTGAAGACTCTGAGGGACCGACACCTGGAGCTGCCCGGACAGCCGCTCAACAACTACCACATGAAGACCCTGCTGCTGTACGAGTGTGAGAAACACCCGAGAGAGACCGACTGGGACGAGTCTTGCCTCGGAGACCGACTGAATGGCATCCTGCTGCAGCTCATATCCTGCCTGCAGTGCCGCAGATGTCCCCACTACTTCTTGCCAAACTTGGACTTGTTTCAGGGAAAGCCTCACTCAGCCCTGGAGGCTGCTGCTAAGCAGACTTGGAGACTAGCGAGGGAAATCCTCACCAATGCGAAAAGTTTGGACAAATTATGAACTGATGGTCGAGGCAACGCAGAAAGGGACATTTTGGGATAAAACTTAAAGACGATTCTCCAACTGAGTCTCCAAGCAATGTGAAAAATATCAGTAACAAAAGAATGCAGCGAACAAACCACAAACACCCCTTTCTAAAAAAAGAAAAGAAAGAAATGGAGGAATTGGGCCACTGCCACAGAGAACGTGAAGGTACATTTTGAGATAAATGTAAAAAGATTTAGTTGTCTTCTTTAAATGTTTTCACAAAGTGAAGAAACTTTTATTTAAATATATGCACAAAACCGTTAAGTGAAAGAATAAAATGTAGCGTGCCAAGTTCTTTTTTTTCATTATGTGACTTTAAAAAAAAAAGAAATGTTAATAAAATGTTGCAAATTAAATTACAACTTGGCCTCGTGTTTTGACGTGTTTTGACAGCTGAGATCAGTAGATCGTTGCTTCTTATGTTGTTATTTGACGAGGAGAATTATTAAAATGCACAGGAGTAAAATTAACTTGTGGTCAACACTGGAAAAAGACAACTAAAACAATTCTGCAGTTTTTTGTTTTTTTTTTTAAAAAGAAAAAAGAAATGTGCTCAGACTTTAGGCCATAATTTATTCTTACAGAGCGTCACAGGCTCAGAAGGATTTTCAAATGAATGTAAATCAAAGGACTCGTGTTAATATATAGGCCTGGGAGCATATTTGCTTTCTGCACAGGGCCCAAAAACTCTGATTAATGCACCGATTTTATGCAAAGCTGCGAAGCTTCTTCCTATTATTTAATTTTCATAAATTCTGACATAACAGAGCATTCAAGTAAATACTGAGATGATAAAATGAAACACACTCAGGATCATTTAACGGAAAGTTCAGGTGCATTCACGGTGAACAAACAACCACCTGTAGGTCAGCAGTATCAGCCCACTTATTACTGCTGCTTATTTTAAACCAGAGCACGAAGCTTAAGTGTCATTTTAAATTTTGAGATCTGATCTGCTTACAGTTTACAGTTTATATATATATATATATATATATATATATATATATATATATATATATATATATATATATATATATATATATATATATATATATATATGACAATAATTGCTAAATGGAATAAGGCGGATCAATTTGTCGTTCTGTTTTACGCACAAACACAATATTTAAATGTATTCTTAATTTCATAAAATATTTATTAAATCTAAAGCAGTCATTTTACATTGCAGTCCAGAAATACTGTAAAGAAAACAACACAGCAGTAAATAATATTTCCCCATTTCAGGCTGCCGTATTGGAGCTCCAGCAGCAGCTCACCAGACATGACTTTTCCTCGACAGACGTTCAGACAAACGTGTGAAAATCACTTATTGTTTACATTTCTGCTCATTTCAAATTAATACACTAAACATAAAACGCACTCGTTCAATTCAAAGCCTGTGTGTTAGCATTCAGCAACAGCAGATGAAATTCAAGCCTGGCTTCTGTAAGCGACAATTTGAAACGAGATCAGTGGAGCTCCGAGTCTCTTACCTTTGGATCGATGGCCTTGAAGCCGGGCTCCTCCTCGTCCACCTCGAAGTAGAGCTCGGAGGCGGTGACGGACAGTGTGCCTTTCACCACCACGGCCGGAGCCACGAGCTGAGCGCTGGTGCTCAGGTTTACAGGCCCTGCAGGACGCACAGATGCCGGTCAGAGAGGCAGCAGGATGCCCAGCCTTCTGCTCCCAGCTGGGGAAGCGGCTGAGCGCTTTTTACGCAGCTCTCCAAAAGTCGCAGAGCAAAAGAAACTTAGAGCATCACTTTAAAAAAAAAAAAACACACACACCGTGGACTTTTTCATCATGAGTGTGACTTAATTCAAGAGGAAAGAAAGACGCTGTCTGTTTTTAAAGTTGGGGCTGCATCTCCAAATTATTATGCTACAACTTAGCACTAGAGCTACAGCGTTTTTAATAGAAAAATACCTCAAATAATGTGTAGTTTTAATCCTGTAGCTGATAATCTATTATTAATGGATAAATTTAAGATAAGCCAAGACACATGCAACCTAATGCACATGCGTATAGCTTGTAAAGTAAAACTCTGCAGGTCAAAGTAGCCAAAATGATAGAAATTTGAACTATAAGTGTCACATCCGACTGTCCGTCAGGATCCATCGATTGCGGGCTTTTGGGTGAAGCTGCGTTTCATCTCTCATCAATCTTAATTTACACCAGTCTGACAATGAGAGTCCGGCTCAGGGGAGCTGTGGGTGGCAGCTCTGCCCGGCTCTGCGCATATGACGCATTGTATTTGCAGATGTGCGCTGCGGAGCTGCGGACGTTGATTTCCCTGAGCTCCCTCCACACTCGTGCAAACGGATGGAACAAACAGATATATATTCATTCCTCTGCCTCTCGCGAACCCCGTGAGTACTGACATGTTATCCGTGGGTTGAAATAACATTTTTTGTTCCATTCACTCAAAGACATTCAATTACACCTGGAGCAGACAGCTGCTGCTTAAGAGAGGCAGCCGAACCTCCGCCGACAACTTCCACCCAATTCTCTCCGTAGATCTCGCTTTATTAGACAGGATTCAGCGTTTAATCCCATTGTCATCCAGCTGCATTATTTTAATAGCGCCCTGAGCCCCATTAATGCAGCTTAGTCTGCTGGGCGCAGTCACCGCACATAAAATGCGGATTACACTGCAATCCGATTAGTTGACTATATAATATTTAATTAACACGATTTAAATAACAAAACAAAAAAAAAAATAACAAAAAAAAAAGCAAAAGCAAAGAAAAGGACGAGCAACGTTGTGATTTGAATAAAACTCCGTCTGTGGCTTTGTTGCAGTTGTCTGATCAGGCTCACGCAGGGAGTGGAGTTTAAGGTTTTATTCAAAGTAAAACTGCTTGTTTTAATCAGATAATGTCTCATGTCAGCCTAAGCAGTATCCTGGGATAAACTCTGCTACTGCTGGATGTACAAAAAAAATGTTTAGAGTTCAGGCCTGTGTGTATGTTTGTGAAGCAGACCTCCAGTGGCAGAAAGGAAACTGACGATAGTGTGTTTGCAGCAGCACTCCCTTAGGATTGTGGTAATGCTGCATTAAGAAAGTGATGTGTGTTTATTCAAAAAGCCAGCTTTCCTTGTTAATAAGGAGTCTGTGATTTCAAATAAAGACGTTTTTTCTTAAAAAAGCACAATAATATTACATCAAAGCAGCAACTTTATATGAGAAAAATTGGTCATAACCTAACATGAAAACCATTTAATCCAGTGCATAAGACAGAGCTACATAACACATTTCACACAACACATTCAGTGCAAAAAAACTGTATAATCGCTTATGTAGGATGTTAAAATAAATTAAAACAATAATGATGATATTTCTATATTTCATGGGGACTATGGGGGAAAAAACAGCAGGATGGGGAAGGCTGAGAGGTGAGGAAGATGCTTCTTTACCTATTAAGTTGTCCAGGTCCTTGTCCTCTAAGGACGACAGAGTGTCATCATCTCCATCGAGTGACGCCTCACTCTCCGAGTTCTGATTTCCCAGAACCTGACTTCTGATGGACTGCTTGCCTTTCAGAATATCCTCCTCGGATGCTGTATTGGGAGGAAAGGACCGTTTTAATTTTACATTTAATGATTTTATAATTACAGCATGAAGTCACATGTAGACGTGGAGTAAATCTATTTCAAAATTCAACACAACAAATATGTTTAACTCTACTTAACGGTGGAGTTTGAAGACAAAAATGCGTTCCTTACTAAAATTGAGAATCTAAAAAAAATTACAGCAATTACAAGCAATGCTGAAAGCAGTAAAGAACAATCATGAAAAAAATTATTAAACAGTTGTGCTCTAAAATGACCTACTAGCTTTTGCTGCCACTGCCTTAGTTTAAACTGTAGCTAGTAAATAAAAAGACAACTTTGTGCTGAAATTAGTGACTATCATCAGCCTAAATCAAAGTATAATCTATAGCTGCATTTTCAGAAGTGCACATATTAACAATGTTTCATAAAAATGCACTGTAATTCCAGATTAATTAGTGAAGCCAGGTAGGTTATGAATTTTTAAAATATTACCTAGATGGCATTTTATTTTCATCAGCTTCCAAAGGTGGGTATAAACTGAATACATTGCATATCGTGTGTTTACCCTCCAGTAATAGTATTTGCAAAGCTCGCTGTTAAACCTCGATTCAACAGTTGAGAGCAATTCTTAATTAAGATAAGTCCTTTATTTCTCCCCACGCCAGGGGAAATTCACATACTTGCACCCAATTTCTAGACTTGCAGTGCTCCATCCATCCAGACAGACAGCAAACACAATGTGTCAGACAACACGCATAATCCCCAACCCCTGAACGCAACCCTACGTGCATTTTGCCCTTTTAACATACATGAAAACAAACACTATGTCACACAAAGACAATTCAAACACCAAACAAAGCAAGGGTCGCACACTGCTCATTTCAATTTCAACTCAACATGACTTGAGGTTCCAAATGGATTATTTAAGAAAAATGGTGATCTGCAAACATTTACAGAGCCTTGCATTTCTCAGCTGTGCATGGTAAAGATCCACAATACAGAGACCGGCTGGCAAGTCTTTCCTATTTGTAAACAGCTTTGACTGCTTCCGTGCACATCTAATCCAGCATTCTCCTAAAAGTGATACAGTTTCAGTCCAGTGAGCCGCTGAACACGTATCCAGGTTTGGTGTTTTTTTTTGGTCATCACCACCTGAGATTGAGGAGAGATCAATTGCACTTCCTAAAAATGCAAAGCCATGCCATGTAGCGCTACCCTTTGAAACTGCTAGAAGAGCAAGGCTAAAAAATCTCTTGTCATGGAAAATATGCAGCTCACTGATATTTAGAATGGCCTTCCTGTAATTAAGCCTCCCTGGAGGATTCTTTAGTTAGCAGCACTGAAATTACTACCAGCTCCCCTAATACGTACCACATGCCATTGTATTGGTACCAAGCAAGTGGACAGAGGAATTGTCAGATGAGCTTAAAAACAGAGGTGCGTTTTAGCTTCTATGCCACTGCACGCTCAGCAGTTCTCGTCCCAATATTAGGATAGAACAAACACATAAACACGACGTCTGATGCAACTAAACCTCACACAAGTTGTTGACAGCTCTTCAGTGTAATACACAGTGAAGCAAATAAAAAAAAAAAGATGTCCAGCCAGCATGTTGTTTGGCCGAGTGTATTAGAAGAGCAAGAAAAGCTATTCTGACTGAACTTACATCACTTATCAACAGATGCATAAAGGAAATGTGGACATAAATGACAGGCTAACTTCTCAGCATTCCTGTTCTTAAAGTAGATCCTGCTTTTTTCTTCTTTTAATTTGACAGCCTTGAGGTTTTAGTGGTGCTGTGTGTGCATGTGTGGGGAATCAGAGGGAACATGCTAACTCATGACACGCTAGCGTATAAACATTTAACATTCTATCAAAGTGTGTGAAAGTAAAATACCAAATAATAACACTTATTATTATGCAGTAAAAAATCTAAAATGTAAATGCAAAAATGAAGATGTAAATTGACAGCTGCCATCAACTTTTTAAGTTGAATTATTTTTAATAACAGCATAATTTAAAATGACTTCAGTGATGAACAATCTCTGCAAGACCCTGGTGTGCCACCTTAAAAAAAAAAACTCCAGCAGGGCCCTTCAGCGTCATCACTCATCACACAGGGAACACAAACGTGCATAAATCCCAACAGGTTACTCTTTTTCCAAGACCTCCTTTTCCCCAACTGAGAGGTTCAACTACCTGCTTATACAACTCAAGGCATGCATGGTCACAGCAATTAAATTGTCAGAATTAACAAATTTGTTTTTAACGGGAACGCAGCCAGGAGTGTGGTCATGAGGCGAGTATTGATTACCAGAACAGAGACATTAGTCTTCAGGTATTTACTCTGCCACCTCTGGTCTGCGGGCCCAGGACCAGACCAAATCAATCCCCAGAAAAGATGGTTCTTTCCTGCCATAAATACATAACAGCCTACTCAGGCCTACTGGCAGCCACACGCTCTCCTGTGGAAATCATCTTGGCGCAGCATGAATGATAACAGTTGTCTATATCTTTAACACAGAACTGCAATTTTTTCCTCCATGTTTCAAGAAAAGACATGCCAGTATATTTAGCTTTAAAAAGGACAAAATAAAACACTGCTACAACATATCATCAACTAAAAACGCTATTTTTTTCCCCACTGCTTCTATGATCATGCATGAGATTTGAAAACTACTGCTTCAAGTAGCTAGCAAATGAGGGTAAATTTGGGCTTGATCTTATACTAAATATTTTCTTAGGGAGTGAGGTTGCATTTTCCCCTCTGCATCTGATGAATATAATTACAGCCAGATATGACCTTTGTGCTCTGTTTGAAAACTCAGCCCTGCATTCTCATCTTGAGCTGCACTTCCGTAACAAATGTCGGGTCGAGTAAAACAAGACGAAAGGTTACATCAGAAAATGGATGCCGTCAGGCTTCAATGTCAGAGAGTTATTTTAATGATATATTCCCATAGTTGAGCCAGGCAGTATACTCTCATGAGGTAGCATACCCTTGCCACAACTGGCCGCTGGCTATTTTTACACAGACTTGACTTTGAAACCAAATGTTGTTTGCAGGAATTTGTCTTCTTTTGCCAGTGATGAATATACACAGCACATCAGCTGGAATATTTTTAAATAAAAATCCAATACCAGACCGAATACCTGAACTCATGGAACTCCTTTAACCTTTTGTCGTCTGCTGAAAAAAGAAAATGACAGAGCAGAAGTGATAAGTCTGTTCTCCATCATGACCCAGCTGAAGGGAAAACATGGAGGAATTAGGATGGAAACAGTTAAATTCAGAGTCTTGCTGCAGAAGAACAGCGACCAGCTGGACTCTGGCGTCGCTTCCCAGCTGCCTCCATGCTGCAGCCATTACTGCAGAGTCTCCCAGGATCCTCTGATCCCAACACTTATTGCTTTTAGATCATATTCTTATTGACTCCTGTCACACCTGCCATTTGTCTTTGGGAACGATGTCACATCTAACAGGACTTTTGCAGGTGACACGTTATGGACATTTCTGGGTCCAGAAATGATTGTGTTTTTTTAAAGAAAGTAACTGATTGTGCTGGTTGATGTAGGTCCAGCATGATTGCACACCATTGCCTGTGCAGGACATTTGCCGAAATGAGGGATAAAATGCACTTTAGAGGAGAAATGCGACTCCTGGTGTTGATGCAGGGACATGAGTCATGTAAATACTTCGGTTATAAGTAACTGTGGGGAATGTGTCACGCAACGTTTACTGAGAAGAAAAAAGTAGAGGCAAAGCTGATAAGACCAGTTCAGTTACTAAAAGAATAAGCAATCAATGTTGGTTTTATTGACAATTCTGAACCTTGAGAATTGATGAAGTTCTACTAAACTGTATTTAATAGTCCTTTCTTCTTTACCAGGTTTACAGTACAGCAAGAACTCTATCTTCAACAAATATGTTTGGTAGATTGCAATTCTGGTTTTCCAAACATAATATTTAACTTATTATAGTTATATAGTATTAGACACATATCTCACTGGTGTTACACACCTGAAAGTACTATGATTCTGACTACAGACTCAAATTATCCTGCAAAGAAAAGCGTATAAAGCTTATATCCCAAGTGACTTTTCTTGCAAACACAAAAATCTCTAAGGAAAGAAGAAGAGGGAGTGTGAATATTACTTACCGCTGATATCAGCCACTGTTACGCAGCCAAGAAAAAAGAATAAATACAATTTCATGTCATGTTGCTTATAACCAATCACTTCAAAACTGATTGTGTGAATAAAGCCAGCTAACACTCTCATTAATCCAGCTTTGCATAATGGGAGGCATAGTATGAAATTACCTCGTGAAATTCAAATGTGGGTGCTATTTTACTGTGTCTTGTGGTACAATAAATCTTTTATTGCAACGGGAGGACTAATTTTTATTGCCTTGTACCTGGTGTTACCACCAAGTGAGTAAGAAAGGGTGCAAACAACAGGCGGGGAATGAACAGACGTGGCAGACGGGACTGACCGTGTTCGGCTGCGAGTTTGAGCGTAGCTTCTGAGTGACTGGATCCGAAGGGGTTCCTGATGAAGCGCCGTCGCCGCCTTAAATCGTCCTCCCAGTAGTCCAGGCGCCAGAACTCCCTGGGCCGGCTGCAACGAGACAGAGGTAGCACATGTGTTAGCAATTACCAGCCAGCATGGTATAGCAGCCCAGCATTAGCACTTGGTCCGAGCAAGCATACATAAAGCCAGCATTGTGTCTGGAGTTTTTTTAACCCTCAGAATCACTCTTTAAAAACATTCACTTAAACACAAGCTGAGAACCCAAATCATCGTATCCTGACAATGACAGTGTCTTTATCTCTGAGGTAAAGGTGATCCCCTCCTCGTCTTTCTTTTTTCCTCCTTCTTCTCCCTTTGAGACAGTGAAGTGAGTAAGTAAATGCCATCACAGTTGAATGAGCGAATGACAGCGTGATCATTTTCTGTGGCACGTGCTTCCATTCTAGGCTCATTTCAAGCCCAGCAGGATACCTCTTGTCAGGACTCATGGCTAGCAGGATAAGGAGAAGGCCATTACAAGCACAGAGGAGGGGGTGGATAGCATTACCAATATTAATCAATGTCTATAACTCCATTTTTCTTTCCAATTTACATCTTCCTTTACTGGGTCCAGTCAGTAAATCACCCTGCTCTCAAGGAAAAGAAAGTGCTAACTTTTAATGAGGACTTGTTGTTATATAGGACTGTGCAAGAATACTGTGTGCCTGTCTATAATTATATATCACTTCTGTTTTTGAAAGTGGCTGGATTAAAATATTCATATCCATATCAGAATAGTGTCACATTAGCATTTTTTAAACGAGTCATTTTTTTTTCGAAACTTAACTATCTTAACTTATCTGCTTATGTATCAATTAGGCAGTATGAAAATCCTGTTTTTTGAAAAGTAAAAACGTGGTAATGATTAATAACTCAGGTGGGGCGGATAAACAACATGCACTAGGGTCTTCAGTGAGACTAAATCTGGACTGCCTGACTCAAAGTCAAATAGTCATTGTACCTGAATTAAACGTTCTCATGAGAAAAACACTTAGGAAATAAAGAAATCCTTGTCTCAGACTGACCTGATGTTGTAGAGTTGGGTCTACCATACGTGTTCCTAAAACCGGCTGCAACAGTTTACCGTGGTTAGTGAAATAGTGTCTGTTTTCCATTCCTCTGTGTTGTGTGAAAGTGAAAACAAATTTAAATGAGCAGGATCTGCACTCTCATTAGAAATTTAGATACTTGCTACCTAAAAGCATCTGGGTTTTTTCCTTTCTGTTCACATTTCACAGATGAACCTTTGCCAGTCCTTCAAACCAGTAACCAAAGCAAAATAGCCCAAGTCACCAATACTGAAATTAGATTGTCAAAAGCAATAAACACACAGCGGTTGAAACATTTGGAAGAAAAATGTAAAAATCACGACCAGGTTGTTCATAAGTGGCTGCAGTGTATCCTGTAAAGGTTAAAGTTGGAGGAAGACACAGTTTATGGTTTCAGTGGCACAGGCTGTGACGGGAGAACCCCAGCATGCTTTATGTGATCTGCTCTTGAACGCTGCTCTGGCCAGGGGCTCCTCACAAATCTTCAGTCCAACACCAATGATCACACAGGGGCCTCTAAAAGGGAAAGGAGCTTTACGCAAGAAAATAAACACAATTTCCAAACGGGTCCTTTTAAACCATGTATGCCCTGGCTAATGAAAACCATTGATTATTTGATTCATATGGATTAAAAAAAAAATCACTCTCAAATAGCTGGATGACAAGTGGAGGGCGGCTACTCCTCAGATTTTAAGTCTGGATGTAAAGCAGCCTGCAGGGCGCATTTATTTCACTTAAGAGTACAGAGAAGTATGACACAAGAAAATGTTAGTCGTGAAAAATTACAAATAGATGAATATTCTGAGCTGTGAATCATAAGAGAGTGTATGTGGTTGTGCAGAATGCAAGTTGGAAAGACGCAGGGGACACATATCTGTGCAGGACCAGATTTCTCACCGGTGACAAAGACTGTGCTCCATGTTTGCATGTGATAGTCTCAGAACGCAAATGGCCACTTCATCATCCTGCCTGCAGTGGTATTCATCTATGAAAAGAATTATCAAGGTTGTGCATGGCACACAGCTCAGAATCTGGATGCACTTGCCTCTCATCTTGTGGAAGGTGGGGATCTGTCCAGTTCACACGATGCACATTAATCCACCAGGAAGGGAACCATTGGCTGGAGTAATTAGTCACAGTATGAGGGGGACCACCTCTGCCAGTCACAGTCATCCGGCACACCGTGAACAGGCGACCGTGGAAGTCCTAATGACGGGGTGCTAGAAGAGGTGGACGGACGATGAAAGATACCTCGTCATCAATCCCCGATGAGAGTGCCGCCATAACAAGAATAGAGATGTACGGCCCTATGCAACCCCCATACCACACACTGAGAGTGTTTCCACAAAGATAATAAATTATTCAGAGCTCATCCATCCTCCTAGGGCATCCTTGGCAGAATTTACTGAGGCGCCATTCTTCAAAATAACAACAATTAAAATAACAAAGGGCCAGCGTTGTGCTGTGGCTCACTCAACCACTTGTGTAATTAGTAATTAGTTCGGTCATAAAAGGTGTCTGGAAGGGCTGCTCATTAAACCCAAAGCGACTGTGGTCAGCTGATGAAAGTGGTGGCGAGACACAGAGGCCGTGTGTGTGCATGTGTTTTTAAAGCCTGAGCAATACTTACATATACATCAGTGATTGCCTTACAGGAGACTCTGTGTTCGTGGGTGTTGAGGAGAAAACGTTGAGCCTTTCTAATGCAGACCACATTGGCTACTGATGAAACAGGGTCCAGAAGAGTTTTATGTGAGGTAGTAAATAGTAATTACCTTTTTTGTTTTTAAACATCTTTTGGATGCTCTTCAGGACTGTGGAGTTGTAAATTTGAGCAAGTTTACCAACACGTTGGACGAAATGGGGGAGCGAGAGTTTCTCCTTTTATGTGGCCTGGATTCTCCCTGCACATAATCAGTTAACAAAACAGTTACGCCTTCAATTTAATAAACTCAACGCAAACCGTCAACGCTGCCGTGAGGATATGTTTTAGTGGTGAGCTCTTTAGAATTTCAATTGCGCTACTAAATTCTCCATTTACATCAAAACAGAGCAGGCGTCCAAGCAGATTTGGCATGTTAGGTGACACACAAAACAAATGGTTTAATTGTGAGGCGTGTTCAGTGTAAAAGCTGGTTCAGGATTCATGAAATGCTTATTTGGAAAGAACAGCATTTAGAAAAGAGGAAGGCCAAGTGAGCTACATTAACCATGTCCTCTACAATAAACTACTCCCACACATAGGTGCTGTTTACCCAAATAAGAAGCACAGTTATGTCAGGTCACATATTACAGTATCGCAGCTGATGACTGAAATTACATTATTTAAATATGTTTTTAAAGCACTAGTCTCTAAAATGTGCAGAACATCATTGCTATATGATAACCTAAATTAATCTTTTCAGAGTCATGATATTTTTTGTTAAGTTTCCATGAGGAGGTACTAAAGGTTGAATGTGATCCTAAATAGAACTCTAATTTAGAACTAAGCAACAATAAAATAAACATTCAGGTCATCTCTATTAATCACTGTATTATTCGGGCTAGTGAGTTTCTAAGTAGTTGTGTATGAGGGCCAAAATTGCCTATTATCATCAAACAGACAGTTTAAACATGTTAATAGATTCTCTGTGCAGGTCCTGAAACTTTGATAGCACTGCTCCTTCAATGGGACTATTGTTCGTTAGCTGACAAGGACAAATGAAGGCCATCCATCAAGATCCATTCACACCGGACTGTCCACAGACAGATGCATCGCAGCTTTTTTCTGCCATTTTCAGTCTTTAAAAGTTGTTTTGTGACATTTGATATTTCAAAATAATATTTAAAAAAGCATTTCATTTCCTTCCTGGCTATTTTACTCATATTTCATTTGAAGTCGGCGTCTTAGGACAGTAAGTGGGTGAATATGGAATGTAAAAGAAAATAAAAATACTGTTTTGCATAGGTTTACATTCAAAGCAACTGATATGTATGTAAATGATAACGTGACCTTTATCATGGCAAGCAGGACCAGCAGAGAGGATGTGCTTTCATATATCACTACAAGCGACTGCACTTGGGCACAAACAGTCATTCATAACCTTTCTGCTAAATTAATTTGGGTACAGTCAATGAGACCTGCATATGTACAGGACATTTTCCCCCCTTGCTTATTTTATATTAATGCCAGGTTCCTATTGGCATCCCTCAAATTGCTCAAACATTGCTGCTATCCCCAAGATCATTTTGCTTGGATTTGCATAAACCATGTGTTTAGAAGAAACGGGGAGAAGGAGTAGATTGAGGATTTGTCATGTTGAGGACTGGTTGCTGGAGCGCTGGCTCTTTGTCAAACGGTGGCAGCGATTGCGTCGATGGGATCTCCAGACTCAAATTAAAATGAAACAGGACCAAATACCTTCCCACTGAAATTGTTTGGCATGATTAAGTCTCGCTGAGGTGATTTTCTACATGTGCATTAATGCCAATCCTTCCCACTCCAATGAGGTTTACAGGACACCATCTACATGTGTGTATGTTAATTCACCCCAGCTAATGTTGTTTACAAGATTTACCAGAGGTAACGTTAGGGTCACAGACAAGGCAACATTTCCATCTTATCCCCTTAAATGAGGGTGTAATTTTGCCCATCCGTACTATTAATCACAGATTCAAGTCATTTAATTTGTCTATTTTTAATATAAACTTAAATGCAACATTTTATCAGATCTGTAATGAAAAAAGTCTAATGAAAACCATTCATATGGGTAAAGAGAATTAAAACTAGAAATCAATCTTGGCTTACATGTGAGCTGAGGAATTGAAACAAAGACCTTGTACATTCCCATCCTTTGGTTTTTATCACTCTTGTGTTAACTCCCTTTTCACCGAATTTGCCACCAACACGCTCTCGCTCTCTCATTACCACGACAACACAAGCACCTACCACTCCTCCCAATTAACTCCAATTTATCCAAGAGCTTTCAAAAAGTGATTTGGAAAAAAAAAAAAACAGAGAGTGATATTGCATCTGCGCAACATCACCAGCTTGTGAGGATCAAAGTACTCCCATGGGTGGACGGCAAAAGGCTGCAGACTCTCCACAATGCAGTGCAGCCAAATGAAATAATGCAAATCAAGGCCTAATTACCACCGGCTTAGTGTGAGGCTTCCAATTAGCAGCAATTATACTCAGTGTAAATTCACCAACAAAAGCCAGACGATTACACACTAATTATATCAGATTTCATGGGAGGTAAAAGAAAAAGCGCTGCATTAGGAAGGCAGTAAATATTGACCAAAGATATAACTGTGTAATATGCTGTGAAAAGAAAAGCATTTTATTCTTTTAATTCTAAAACAGCTTCGCATTTTGCCACATCAGAAATATCAACTACATACTAAATTGTGTCCACACACTTCCACTGCGACAGCACTGAAGTGGTACCATCTGTATTTTTGATAAAGAGTCACATTTTTCCTGTGATTTTGACAACATGCATTTAAGGCCATTTATCACCACTACTGCGGTGTAATGAGGGCATCCACTGGACTGGGGTTGCATAATTCTGCCATTACTGGCCCATTGTAATAATCTTCTGACCTCTAGCTTTCAGAGCTGATCTTGAATGCTGTGACAAATCTGAACGCGTACCGACGTTTCCAACACACCCCGAAAGAAAAACACGGGGGAGAAGCTAGCTCAAGGTCAGCTGAGATTGGGAGTCTGAGGGGTGTTTTTTCCACTTTAAAGCTTCCCATTTATAACACAAACATGGAGCCATATTTAACCTTACACCTCAGATGCCAAAACCAACTAAGGGGTCTGATATTGAAATTGTAAAGATAAAAAAATAGAAGCATTTTGAGACATCTGATTTAAAACTTTTAGAATTTGAAAATTTGGCTTTAGTTTATTATTTCCAAACTGCACAAAACATCTTCTTTGATCGGCCTTGCTGATACTTTACTGTACAGCAAACAAAACATTCATGAACTCTTTTCTTTCCTCTCTGTATACATGCTTGCTGTGTTTCTTGAACTGCGAGGCTCAACAATCTCATCTAGGACTGTCTGCTATTCATGAGCACCTCCTCCCCTCTCTCCATCATACGGCTGTGCCCATTACAGCACTGATAGTTCACTGTGTGTGTGTGTGTGTGTGTGTGTGTGTTTGTCACGTCAAAGGCAGTAATAAACAGAAGTCTAATTATAATGGCTCTCTTCAGTTGACAAAATGCAAAAAACAGTAATAACAAAGCCCACAATGAAGATTTTTTAAAATTTCGAATATATGCATTTTGTATATTATTTTCTATTGGTTAGCATTAAATTGTACCTACCAAAGTGGATGCATCAAAGTACACTGGCTATTTGTTTAGAAAGCTGAGTACAGTAATAACGAGCCCGCTATTTTTTTGAATTTTCTCCTAAAGTCTCCTAAACTGCTCGATGAGGAATGACATGCTTTCAGTCCTTTTATTCATCACCAGTATCATTTTTTAAGATCACAGAGCTTACATATGGAACTCCTCTGGTCTGATCCTCTAAAGGAGCTGCTGAACTTGTACTCAGATGCAGGAAAAGGAAACGGGAAAAGAAGCCGAGGATCTACGAGCAGAGGACAATCCTCAGTCTCCACGATGCTATATTCTCTATAGCGCTGGTGTTTTTTATGTGTCCCTTTTACTTGCTTTCGTTGCACAAGAAAGTGCTGGATTCTAAAGATAAAGGCGATTTTTTTTTTTTTGGCAAATGTTGAAAGTAGCAAAATAAATGACCTGCTGGTCCCGTGGTGTAATTACAGTGGCTGGAAGCATACCAATCTATCAAGAGGAAGAAGGGGGGGCTGACATGCTGCAAAGGGGTTAGTCAAAGGAGATAGCCTTTGACTAACTACTGGCCCTGGACAATCGATACTCTGCAGATATTGCATCCAGGGAGAAAGGGAGGGAAGAAAAAAAAAGGCCCTAAAAACTTCCCAAATGGCTTTTCATTCAGATATTGATCAGCACCTTTTTATCGTGACCTTGCTCCACCAAGGCCATATACTTTCGTAAGGGTATATGAAACTCATAAATCTGAGAGTTGCTACAGAATCCTGCCTTTGCTGTGAGCAGCCAGGCAAGGAGGTACGATGGTGTAATTGGTCTTTCTGGGATGGCGGCCTTCTTTCATTCTTCATAACTAGCATTCCATTACGTTTCCGAGCTGCCAGGAGGAGGAAGGACAATACCGACCGATGGAGTAAAATTCGAGAAAAGGCTTTAAAAGATGTAAATCAGCTAAACTGATAACCTCTTGTCGATCTTCACTTCCAGTTTAGGTGACATGCTTTAGGGAATTGTGTTTTGTGTGTCTGAGTACTAAAAAAGCATTAAAAAAAAAAAAGGTTGTGGAAAAACAATCCCCACAATGATAATTACAGAACCAATTTTAACTTTCCTTTTTGTTGTGATTTTAAATGATCCACTAAGTGTAATATTTTTTTGAGCCGCCATCTACGCTGCAACACTTAACCATGCTAACATATGGACATCATCAGCTGTTAATACGTTTCGCCATGACACTTTGTTACTATTCCTTACAGGCCCAGCCACTGTACTGTATATACAGTCGAGGTAAATGTTATCATTAAGGGTATATTCTAATTCATATCCATGAGCCAGACTGCACGGTGGGGCCTTCGTGGCACGTTATTTTATGTAACTGATGGAACGCACGTCTGTCAAACTTGAACAGTCTCCCCAGAGATTTAGGGAACATCCTTTTTGTTCAATGTAACTTTTCTGCCGAGATGTCACAGCGTGTGATTAATGAAGTGAAGGGTTTTATGTTAAACCCGTTTAAGGACTTCGGTCTGCGTGACACGGAGGGTCTCGTTTACAGAGACGAGCATAACTGAGGGCCGGCTCGTATTGCTTGGTGTAGTATGTTTATGCTATATGTTTATGACTGTATCGAGGCAGATGGATGATCACGAAGTCGAGCTCCGGCTAATTGGTTGTGAAGTAGCCGGGACCTGGACGAAAGGAAACAACTGTCTCTGCCTCAGATGAGACGGGAGCTGCAGCTGCCGGAGCTCAGAACATCGGGTCGTGTTTGTGTTTAGACTGCAAGTATTTATAAGCAAACCAAAAAGCCATTACCAGCTAAAAATTACCACTTAAATTCTAAACAAAGTGATGGACTTTTTAAGTGTAAATCAATGCAATCTCATTTAAGACACAATCTACTTTAGGTGAAACTTAACAGCCAACCTGACTTTTGACTGTAAAACCGATGAAGCAAAATGAATCTTATCAGAATAAAAAAAAATATTATTATTTGCTCGATAGGAAGGTAAGGTGTAAAAAATGATTTCAAGTAGAAAATGGCATTAATAAATCAGTAAAAAACAAACAAACCTGAATCTAGAAAGAATGAAGACGAAGCTGCAGTGTTTATTCCATTCCCAAACAAAAGCAACAAAGGAAATGTGATGGTGAGATTAGTCAGCAGCTGCAGACTTTTCCATCCAGCAAACAAGACACGCTCTCAACATTTTACATACAGATTTGCACAATCGCTCATCGCTACGGCTCAGCGTATATTGTAGCAGGAGGAAAGGATGTCGTACAAAAATGCTCCTGTCTTGTCTCTGTCTCCATCTCAACTTTTGATCCTTCAGTAACAAATATCTCCCTCTCTCATCCTCGGTTCCATCCTTCTCCCCCTCTCTCTCTGTCTGTCTTCCTGCCCCTCTCGTGTCACGCATTTCCGAGAGTCAGTGTATTCTAAACTGTTATGTTCTTGTTTCCTATGGTTATGATCTCCATTGACATGCCGGAGTCCCATTTCCTTTTTCAGCCCTGCGTCCACAGTACCAGCAGCAGCCCTAATGTACAGTGTGTCCACAACACATACACGCAAGGCAGCGCAGACGTTGTGCAGACCTCAGCGTTAACACATGCATTACATTCAGTATTATGTATCATAATTGTGATTTAAGTCTGGAATGAAAGCATACAAGTAGAGATTAATCTGGCTGCCGCGGCTTCTCATGCAATCATTTATTTAAAAAAAAAAAAGTACAGTGTGAATGTCCTTAGTGCAGTAAGCACAGCCCCATATGTTCAGAGTGGATTTGAGAGGCTGTAATCTGGAAGAGGGGGAATGAGCAGCAATGCTAAAGTCAAGTTAGTTCAACAAAAAAAAAAAGAAAAAGAATAATCAACTACTTACCATGAGTGACAGGAATAAATCAACATAAAATGTGGTATTTAAATTGAGGGATTTGTATTTTGTGATCTTCTGAAGTTGGAAAAAGGTGATTTGATGTTTTTTGGAATCACAGTTCTGATAAACTATTATTTGGATCTGATGGTAGTTGGGGAGTTGTTTGCCTCTTTCACCGTGGAGATGACGCTGTAAATCAATTCAGACCAAACCACACCATGTCAATTAAACCAACTGATTAATTGGTGTTTTACATTCAGCCGATATAACAGTTGAAATTACAAGTTTAGCTTATCTAGTCAAGAATATTTTAGTTTGCAAATGCTAAACAAAGCTTTCACGTAAAACACCATTAATCATTTGGTGCTTTCAAATTTTGAAATATGAGAATTTGCATTTTTTAAATACATTTGAATACTGTGCTAGAGGTCAAAGTATAAATAGTACTTGAGGGTTAGTAATGGGTGTTTTTCACCACGTTGTTTCATTTCATGGATTAAATGTTATCATGATATTGATGATAAAAATAATTAAGCAATTAAAACCATCTTAACTTTCATCACACGCTATGCTACGATGATTAGCTGATTAATATATAGCAGAATATATAACAGGATGTAAATATATAAGAGCAATGTTGAAAACATTTTCATTAAGTCATTATCAAGCAAAACTGGCAAACATTCATTAGTTCTAGGTTCTTTTTTAAATGCAAAGATCTGTTGCTCATTTATAAATTAAATATCTTTGGAATTAGAAATATTCAAACATCTAAGTAATCCAAAGAAGCCAAATTTTGAGGCTGTGTTTAATTGATTAATCATGCCTCAGGTTATGCATCAAATAAAATGTAGAACATTTAAGTTAAAAAAAAAAACATTTTCTCATTTATATTGAATTTATTTGTATGACTTGCTTCATCCATATCTGAAGGAGTACTGTTATTATAAAACCTATTTAAAAAAAAAAAAAAAACAACCAAAGCGATGTGACAAACCCTCTGCAGTATTTGGTGCAGACACCTTTTGATATCATTTACTGTGATATTAGCTTATAAGAAGGAAAAAATCCTTTCTGGGACTTAGCTGTGAATGTTCTGCTTTGGCTTCCTTCCCTCAATAGTGCACTGGTGAAATGACGTAGCACAAGATAAAATAGTAATGCTAATATCAATAGTTTGTCCATTACAGGTCAGCTAACTGTCCAGTGGAACAGTTACAAAGCTGTTGGTTTTCGATCTCACAAGGCCGATCAATACGAGGGCATACTGTTTCAATTTTGCCGGTATTGATTTTCTCTATAACACTCCAACCCTAAAGCATTTGTCTTTCTGAAGGAAGGAAGATTTGATTTACTGAAGAAAAATTGGAGTGCACATCACAAAGATTTTTTGCTGGGCGGGAGTGTGACATGCCAAAAGATGGATGTCCCTTGGCTGGGAAGCCTCTAGCCCAGGGGCATCCATTAGAGCAGCGGTGCTGCAGAAAATGAGCTGCTTATATGAGGAAGGAGGAGCAGAGGGACAGGAGTGGGTGCTGGAGGTGTGAGTGTTTTGAGAGGCTGTGTTTTGAGAGGTTTCCAGTAAACTGGAAATAAAAAAGGATGCTGATGCAAGCTTGCATCTGCAACGTGAATAATGTTTGCATTTGCCCCAAAGAGACTGGCTACATCAGTAGACTGTCAACAACAGCTCTGAACAAAAGTGTGCTCATTTCTTCTATATCCCACTCCAACCTTTTCTCAGCTGCAGCCATCTTCCCTTTACTTTCCCCGCTTCCTGCATCCAGAGTGAATTTCCATGGTACATTAGTCAGCCTATTAGAATGCAATAAAGAGAAGGTATGAGAGGGAAAAAGAGGAGAGCAGTGTCTGTCCCCAGAGACGGTGAGTTGGCGTTCTCCATCATCTGCCCTCATCTCCCCTCTCTGTCTGTAGACTTTGTCTAGGTGTCATATACATGAAAGATGATTCCTGACCCAAATAAACACCGCAGCAGGCTGGATGCTCAGTGGACCCAAGCTCAGAAAAAAATAGGAGAGAAAAAAATGATATCTGCTAGTAGTTTCATTTGTGGCCGTCTTGCTAGCCATTCATTTACTTCTTTCCTCTTTTAAAAAGACAGCCGACTGGCATGTTGCACACCTGGGTCTCAAGGTGTGAGACAAAAATGCATGGATGAACAGGTAGTCGCCCTGTCTGACTAGCTGAGGATCTGTCTATGTCTTGACACTAGATGACAGACAAGGGCACAAAAATGATAGACACTGCTTCTGTCTGGTGCAAGGAATCCTCATTGGACACTCAGTGCTACAACTGAGGTGGAGTGTGAAACAAAAGAGAGCAAAGGATAAGGAGCGAGGAGGAAAAAGGGAGAAGAAACTCAATGTTGTAAAAGAGAGGCAGAACAAGAGAGAGAGAAACACAGACAGAGGAAAGACGAAGCAGGGGAATGGAAAAGGGAAAATCACCTAACACCTCTTTCCTCCAGAGGCCAGGGCCGCTGTAAGCTGGATATTAAGACACAAATTGCATTCAGGCAGGTCACACTGTGTCAAAAGATATTAGATGCCTGCCGTGAGGAAACAACAATTCCCATCAGCTTGTGAGAAAATAATATTTTCATTTTCAGAGCCTTTATTGAATGGAAACTTTGGGGAATACGTTTTTATGGTGTGCGAGCGGGCAGATTTGGGTTTTACACCCATGCAACAAAAGGACGTAATCATAGCTACGTATTGTCTTTGTGTTCCTGGATTTCATTTTCACAGCTGGAAAAAGGGTTTCATTGTGTGTATCCATGGTTCCCCTCCCGGCCTTATTTACAGGCAGGGATGTTGCTGCGCCACATGTTTGGTGTATGTGTGGAATTAGGGAGAGAACATTTCTTACATTAGGATGCCTGCAGGTATACAGGTGGGCAGGAGTTGTTTTCCACCTTTTCCTTTTACTGCAGCACCAGATGTTTCTCCCATGCCCGCATTCCACGGGCTCTGGTGCGAAGCTGCACCACCTGACCTTCACAGTAATTGACCAAAAATATTGATGTAATGGCACAAGACTGATTGTGATTTATTAAAAGAGCTGTGCACTCCAAGGCCCAGTGCCAATGGCTCCCTGCGCCCATCGGCAGCCATTAGGAAAACCATCAATAGCACAACAGCATAAAGGGCCGGTAATGGGGGACGTTTCTGGCCAGAGCTCGTAGAGCACAATATCCATAGTAAATGGCATCGCTTTGTGTGAGTACACATGGAGAATGACAGAATGGAGAAAGGAGATTGGATCAAGGGAGGAAAAATATGAAAAATAATACACCCACCACATCCTGATATAAGAGAGAAACAAATAAAAAAAGGAAAACAAAGGGGCCAGAGATAGACTCTTGATCCAACAGCAGACTAACCCTCACCAGATGAGTCTCTGGAGAGTCAGTTCAGCCTAACAAGCGTGAGCCAGCGGCCGTCTCTCCCGCTCGCCATTACACACTACCTGCACAAACAGCCATCATTAGGGAATAGCTGCATTGGATTCTACTGCCTATTTGGTGAAACAAACACACAGGATAAGGCTCCCTCTGTTCTTAATGGGAGCTGAGCTGTTCAAATGGCTTTCATCTCTCTCCCAAGTCAATGCATCATTCAACCCACAGCTGACATTTTCACCTTTACAAATCTAATTTAATCAAAGTCATGAGTATTGGGAGATGAGAAGGATAATGATGAGATTAAAACCATTACAGCGATTTGAATAATTTTCAAAGCTGGGAAAATTACATGCTACGAACGTAGCTCATAAAAAAACAAAACAGGTGCATTGTCTTGATTAAAGTCATTTCTACACAATGTTAAGCAACACAGTCACTTACCGCTCCTTTTAAATTATTCTGGCATGTGGGGAACAAAACACAACTATGATAAAATACTAAATCGAATGGTAGTTTCTCATTTTAATTTTAAATGGCACTGATAAAGAATGAATTTAAGTGTTTATACTGTAAAATGTATTTTGTGTATGCAGGATCAAGATTTTTCCCCCAAAACAATGAATTCTATATTATCCTATAATGGTTTATAGGGCTTAACAATGCAAAAATGTTCTATTTCGGTCTTTGTTTTACCTTATGGAAGAGTTTCCCCAGGCTCCATGTTTGTCCATCAGGATGTTGACTATCTTCTGGATCAACTGTGTGGCTGTCACATTGTCGCGGTACTTGGCCGCTCGGATCAAGTGGTCGCACATTTTCTCCTCATCTCGCTTCTCTGCTGCATACTGAGCGCAATTAGACTGGAAAACAGATGGAAAAAAACATTACACATTCTGCAACTAAGGGTCATGAGTGTGCATGTTGCAAATTCATGTATGAATGTGCCAAAGGAGTGAATTATGCCAGTAAATAAGTTATAACTTGTGTTGCATCGAACAAAAACAGGTCTGGAGGAAGGAACAATACATATACTGTATAGCACAACAGTGTTTTCACATATAGAAACTCTACTCTGACTAGAACCAAACGAAAAGCACAGGGTCATTTCTGTCCTCGTGTCATGGTGATTAATAACAGAGGACATGTATTTTCTAATGCCCTCCAGCACACAAAAATCACACAATACCTGCAATGCATGGGGAGGACATTATTCTCTGTCTGAATTTGTTATCAGAATGGGCCTTTGAACTCTACAGCGACGCGGAAACTAAAACACCTTCTGAAAATAACAGCCATAATTTGAAACAGTGTTTTGACTTCCCATCTCAGCCTCACAACCAATTTCTTTTGCACTTCTTTTGGACATTTTGCACTCGTGGCTTACTTTGAAAGAGCTGTTTCAAAATGACATTCTTATTGACAATGAGCAAAAAGAAAAGGACCAGTAAAAAACGTGCTGTGTAGGCAAGGTATAGTACACATGCCACGTGAATTGGTGCATTTCCGTTGTGTATAAAGAATCATTAGATTATAAATGCAGCACTGGTAGAGTATCGCTGTCACCTCAAACTACAGTCATGCAGTAACTGTTAACCCAAAATATAGCTGGAAAAAATACGGCGCTCTTTCCCAAAGTTACCAGTAAAGCGCTTTATAATGGGCCCTCCTCTTCAATTTGACCGACAACATTTCGTATCTGACAGAAAATCTATCGGTATAAATCACATTAGAGGGGCTTTTCTGCAGGCTGCTGGGCCTTAATTATCAATCTATGTCTCTTTATGTGGCTTTAAAGTGGGCCCTGACCTTCCAGCAAGATTACCCTGGAAAAAGGAAAGCGAAGGGAGTGTGAAAGAAGGATCACTGGACAAATGTTTGAAATTTTAGACAAAAAGAATGCTTTGCTAGATGCATGCGCATGCGTGCGAGTTGGATGTCCATTAATCTTGATCAGGGAAGGTAAAGTCATGCACACGAGGGAAACAGAGGAAAGCCAGACTGAGAAAAGTGACTCGAAGGATCCAAGAATTCTTACATTTAATATCAAGTTATTGCAGAAGATACTGTTGGCTACATTTCAAACACAAAGCAGTGGGACAGAGAAACACTTGCCAAAAAATGCTCAAATTTTCTCCACAATTAGAAGAATGATCCATTTTCACTAAATAAATGCTTATATGGATTTCCATCATTTAAACAGACAGCAAGCAGCAGGCCTGTAAAGAGTCCGTTTCCATCTGTCCCTGTCTGAGACATGTAAAGTCTGCAGTACTAATCAACGGTGCTGGGTTCAAACTCATAACCATAAACAAACACTTCACCACCTGTGTGTTGAGCCTTCCCAAACACCCAAACCCTCCATTCCGTAATGGGCTTTTCTTATATCCAAAGCCAAAGTCGACCGCGGGAGAAAAGGCCAAATTCACAGACTCACCCCTAAAATAACAACCAAAAAAGCTGCACATATAAGTAGTGCCATTAAAGGCCAACGTTTGGGTTCGTTTGTAAGTGGAAAAGACAAGTAACTGTTAATTCCGGGGGTCATTCCACTGATGTGAAGTCAGAGAATATGCCAAGGTATTATGAAGGACTTGTTATGTTATTACGAAGGTTAAAGCGAATAAAGTAAATCTCCCTGTTGGCACCGTCCTGCATTCACTTGCATACGAGTCCACTGACAGGATAAAGGATAGGAGCTAAAAATGGACATTTGGAGTATTTTTGAAACAAACTGTTCTTTCATTCCTTTCAAGGAATGCTGAGGAAACATAAGAAGTGAATTAAAAAGTTTCTGTTTCCATTTCAATTAGAAACATGCCTCTTTTGGAGTGACTGAAGCAGCCAGCATGCATATTTTGATCAGAAAATAGCCAGAAAAAGAGACAAGCGGCTCTATTTTCCAAGTTAAAAACATACGGCTGAGTAGAAGAAAATAGGGACTGTGCTTTGCTAGCTTCCTAGCAAGACAGCCACCAGGGCACAACTTGCTGGCAGTGAGAGCGTTATGACTTGCGACACTGTAATCATGGGCAGCACCTTCCATTACATGGCCTGGCTGACAGGGTCGGGCAACATGGGCGCTGGCTCTGCCTGAGGAGACAGCTTGGTGAAGACGAAACGATAATGGCTGGCATTAATCGAGTCAATTACACTGAGTCGTGTCTCCCACAATCCATCCACAGTTCAAATAAATAACTATGGATGTGTGTTGGGAGTTTAAGGGGAAAATGGGCTGCGAGAGGAGTGACTAGAACAGCAATCATCTCTAGAATCACCATAATGGCAGAAAATAGCAACACGCAGAGAAAAAACATTAAAACACATGCATTCTAATCGTAACTGAACCTCATTTTAAACCAGAGAATAACATGCAAGCATGCTTTCTGCTGCTAAAAATTGTTATTGTGGTCATTGCTTCCACCCACTCATATTTTTGCCATGATGATGATTCTACAAATAACAAGCAGGGGAAGCACGGAGAAGAGTTTCACAGTCGTGTAGCAGTGTCGGCTTTATCTAAATGCTGTAGTTGGTGTCAGATGATGCATCCCCTCCTCCTCTCCCTCAGTGGGTTGAGAGGGTTAACCAGTATAATAGGCCGGGGAATGGAGGCTCATTACAAGATATCAGCCCTATGTTTATCAATTAGAGTGACAGAGAAAGGTCTAGTGGTGTTGCCATGCCACAGTGAGCCTTCAGCACAGTCCGCCTGACAACACCAGGGTCTCAAGGTTCTGTCGGAGAACAGGAGGAAGAAACAAAACCAGAAAAGATGTTATTAAAGCGCTTGATTTGCAATCTCTTGACATTGGTGGCACATCAGGACTACACGCTCTCCAAGGCTGGGCTATCGCTCTACAAGAATCTCCAATTTCTCACATCCGTTGACAAGCACTCCCTGAGGGTTTCATTTACAAACGGGCAAAGAAACTGTCCAAAGGAAGGCGAGACATCAGACTTGTCCTTGTCTGGTATCTGAGAATGCAAATACACTACAAATAAATTCCTCCTGGAACACAATGGAGGTCTAGGGAGACAAGAGGACGAAATGAGAAAGGAGGATGGGGGTCGCTAAACAAAAGTAAATGCTGAACCAGTCCACCAATTGGTTTCAGAGAGATTCTCTTGCACTTGATCTCTTGCCCTCGAGTTTTCAAATTGCAACATAAAATGTCACCAGGGGAATTCAGACAATGGGCCAGGGAAGAAACGAGTGAAAGGAAGAGGAGGGGGAGAAAAATGAGGGCTTAAAAGTACAATGGCGAACAAAAGTCACCAAATGACAATGCCTGACAGCCACTTCAATTCTGAAATGATGCTCCTGTCATGCTGTGCTCCCAAGTATTGATTTTTTTCCCTCTTCTCTTGGTGCAGCAGAGGAAAAAAATAATCTAATCCAGTTGAAACAGATCCCTGCTGCTGGCATCAGCCCACTGCTAGCGGCCATCAAGGTTAACGCAGGCGCAACACTTATCAAAGTATCTCTCTCCTCCCTCTCCTCCCCCAGCTCCTCCCTTCACACTGTCTGTGGTTGATCTTTAATGGACTGGTCACCATGCTTGGCTGGCAGCCTCTTCATCTTTTCTACCCAGAAACCTCTCGTCTCCGCAAAACCGCGCCCTCCTTTTGCCACATCAGTCTGCACCGCTGCCATCTTTTGCACGATGACTCCGGCTCGACTTCAAGGTCATGTCACATGAAGAATCGTGCGTGTTAAAACGTCTTCTGGAGATGACAAATAGTCAAATGAAGGTAGGACGCAACCAGATGAAAAATACATCCTCTGAATTGGCTGCTGCCTGAAATTATGAACACAGTGTAGCTGCACAGAGCTCAGGCTCATTTTGAAAACAAGTCTCTATGAAAAATAAGAATTTAAAGCAGGAACAGGTTTAGTTTTCTCCCATATAACAATATCTAAAAGGCACACAAGAGCATTCTGCACCGCTCATCACAACTTTCATCCACCATTGTAAGCTCTCAGGTGTGCCACCAAATGAAAAAAAAAAAATCAAGAAAACATTCTTCCAGTGACTAAAGGGACTGTGTTACAATGAAACAAAGGAAACTGTGGAGTAAAGTCATATTTCGGGGTTAACTGGTCACACATAATGATGGGAGCTGCAGAGGAGGTATCTGGGGACTTCATTATGTTGACAAGACAGCAGGACTGAGACTACTGTTCTTCAACCATCCTCTGTACCCCGCTCCTCCTTTTCTATCTCCTGGTGTCTTGACTGAAACAGTCCACCTCATACAGTGACAAAAATAAGTGTCCACCAAAAGAAGACAGAACAATGCCAAAACATGCCAACTTATATGCTCTATGTTTTGACAACAATGTCAGATTATCTCTTAAGAGAACTATTGTAGTCCAGTTTTTGTTCTCACACTATGTGAATTTTGTCACTTGCCTTTCTGAAAGTGTCCCTATCCTCGCGGTGCCACAAAAATAGGCATGTTTCTGTTTTTTCTCTCATTCTCTTGACAACAGATTTGCCCATAATGAGATGCTTGGGCATCCAGCCCTGCTGACATACCACATTACAGTTGCGACAAGTACATGACAGCAAGCTACAGTTGGTGGCAGCTATCAGTTTGAGTACTGGGAATGATGTGGTGTAAATAGCCTGTGGGAGTTGTGGTTCTCTGGCTCTCTTATGTGGGTGTTTGAGTAACCTTTGTTTTTCAGATTGCTTGTGTTTAACACAAAGAGTCTCAAATTATGATGCAAGTGTAATTCTCGAAGGATTTCCGTGACTAAACGTAGTTTTTAGCTATTCTGACAAAGATTTTACATTTTTAATTCACATATTTTTTCAGATAACTGGCATTATACAGGGCCAGATGAGGCTGTTTGTTGTTCATTGATGCAGGATGCTTTTAATTAATAAGAAACATATTTTAAGAGGTTGTTTTAGATTATTAAGATCACAGTTTTCACGCAGTATTGGGAGGAACAAAGTCCTTTCTGAAAATAAAATCTGTGCAATACTGCAATGTCTTGCAAGAGGCATGAAACCCAATGATTTTAGAAAAGCACAGATCTAACTATATAAGATTTGATGAATTTGGTCTGATATTGGCTTAATAAAGACAGTTTTCGTCAGACAAATTAAAAGTATAAAATCACAGCTACACAAAGTCACTGCTGAGCTGAGAACATTTTCATCTGCTGTTGTGTCTGGAGCTCCAGAGTCTGGTGCATAAAGGTGTATTTCTGCACCTCCTGCCAAATCTCACCGATGGTTTGAAGTGGGCTCAGAAATACACAGAGCCTAATTTACAAACTGATTCACTGATGAATGAAGGTCCAGATGGACGCAGCTGTGAATGGCCACTCTGACAGTGATGTTAGCATGCAGGTGGCGGAGTATATGATCTCGGCTTGAATATTGGAAAGTGAGACTGTCGGCCCCTTTAGAACCTTTGAGAATGTCAGAATCACTTCCAGAAGATCTGTGGTGTTACTAAAAGACCATATCTAGCCATGATATAAAAAGAAGAATTGCGCCTTGTGGAGTCAAGTTATTTTCATGCAGGAAAACACACCATCTCATGCTCCACAAAACACCACTTACTCATTAGTTGCTATGGAATTAAAAGGATGAAAAATCATCTCCTGAAGTCAACCCTTCTGAGAACCTGTGGAGCTTCCTTAAAACATGAGAACGGGCAACAGTACATGTTGAAACAGCAGCTCTGAGAGACAATAATTGCATCCCCAAATAAAATACATACAGACACTAAACATAAGTTCAACGGGTTGATGTGACAATAAAGATGGGCTCCTGTGTAGCTTTAATATGTGAACTGTTTTTTGTGTATTTTGTAACAAATGTTGCGTTACTGTTGAGTTTTCCTGTGATGCTCTGCACTGTCTGATGGTTTGTGATGCTTCCACAGACCAGTGCTATGATAATAGAACATAATGAGTATCAGCTCAATGTTAATGTCATTAACGTGGGGAGGGCCAGATCATTTTACAAGCTCAGCAGAGGAAAGACAAAGACGCCAAGCACTAATTAGCTGCTATCGTCTGGCTTTCACAGGATCTCTCAGACAGTCAATTCAATTACTTCATATAATAGCAGAGGATGAATCAAAGGGCGATATGAAAACAGGAGAAAAAAGATTGAGCAGAAGGGAGAGGAAGAGGAAGAAAGAATAGAAATGACTTGGGTCTTGCTCACTCTTCCCTATCGGAACCTTCTTATCTGCCCTTGTGCCCCTGAGCCCACCACATTTCATCCCTAATGAACAGCTCCATAAAAAGAGGGAGTTCGATTTCTCTCTCCTCCCTTCTATTGCATGGGCTCCCTCTCCTCCCTGCTCCTGTGGAAGATATCAGAGTCTATCATTTGCTGTGCAGGGCGGCAGCATCCGATCTGCAGATCTCCTTCACATTAAGGATCCTATTAGATAGAGAACCCTAAAAGGTAATTGGATTTCCCCCCTAGTTATCTTCATCTCTGTTTCACCCTAAGCCCACTGTAATAACTTACTCTCAGGGCCAAAGATAACTCAATTCTGTCCCATAGAGAGCCGGCGAGAGTGTGAGGGAGAAAGAAAGGGAGAGACGGTGAGAAAGAAAAAGCATATGTTGTGTCTCTGAGGCAAACAGGTATCTAAATCAAAAGGCTCCTCTATCACTGCCTTCTTAAGGATATGAAATCTGACAGGAGGCAAACATAAATTTGTTTTTATATATTGAATTATTCTCATTTCTGGGGTTTTAGTTGAGATTTGCTGCAGCTGCTTAACTAAAGCAAGATTTCTCACATGTAGCACAGTACAGTGTGGGAGTTGCAGAGCATGGTTTGGAAGTTGGTGCTGCATTGCTTAACAAACCTCCCCAGTTACAATGTAACACAATGACATCCAAAATGAGACATTGCAGAGGCCTATTTTGAGGTTTATTTCTCAGAAAACAATAACCAACTTATAGCGTCACCACAACACATTACAAAGGAACAAGGCTTTAAAAACTGAGACATAGCTGAAAATTATTTCAAAACCCTCCACCCCCACCCTCAAGGGGGATGTTTCATTGGCCTGTTATTTTTATTGTGGCAGTGCAAAATGAAACCGTGGCTCCAGCAGGCTCTAGTAGAGCTTCTATGGAGGCAAAAATCAATACAGCAATATCAGAGCAAGACTTATCAGGGGCTCACTTCTTCTCAGAGGTCACTGAGGAGCAACTGCATTTAAGTGGGGAATTCAATTGTGAAACATAGTTTGGGACAAGCCGGGCTGGATATCTGATTAA